>NC_053025.1:89400273-89444862 GCF_003073215.2 Triticum urartu | reverse complement strand
CCGCACCTAGGAGATTGGATCTCCTAGGCTGCGCACCACCCCCCCTTGGCCCTCCTATATATAGTGGGGGAGAGGAGGGATTTCATACCTCAGCCTTTGGTGCTTCCTCTCTCCCCGTTACGTCTCTTTCTCGTAGTATAGGCGAAGCCCTGCTACTGTGACGCCCTGCATCCACCACCACGCCGTCGTGCTGCTGGATCTTCATCAACCTCTCTTCCCCCCTTGCTGGATCAAGAAAGGAGGAGACGTCATCCGTTCCGTACGTGTGTTGAACGCGGAGGCACCGTCCGTTCGGTGCTAAGATCATCGGTGATTTGAATCACGTCGTGTTCGACTACATCATCCCCGTTCTTTGAACGCTTCCGCTCGCCATCTACAAGGTACGTAGATGCATTTAATCACTCGTTGCTAGATGAACTCCTAGATGGATCTTGGTGAAACCGTAGGAAAATTTTTGTTTTCTGCAACGTTCCCCAACATACCATACGTGCATGATACGGGACTTGCAAACCTCAACGCAAGCATTTCTCAAATTCACAATTACTCAACTAGCACGACTCTAATATTACCATCTTCATATCTCAAAACAATTATCAAGTATCAAACTTCTCATAGTATTCAATGCACTTTATATGAAAGTTTTTATTATATCCCTCTTGGATGCCTATCATATTAGGACTAGTTTCGTAACCAACACAAATTACCGTTCTGTTTAGAGACTCTCAAAATGATATAAGTTAATCATGAGAGTTCATCTATTTCTTCAAAATAAAACCACCGCCATGCTCTAAAAGGATATAAGTGAAGCACTAGAGCAAACGACAAACTACTTCAAAAGATATAAGTGAAGATCAATGAGTAGTCGAATAATTATGTAACTATGTGAAGACTCTCTAACATTTAAGAATTTCAGATCTTGGTATTTTATTCAAACAGCAAGCAAAACAAAAGAAAATAAAATGACGCTCCAAGCAAAACACATATCATGTGGTGAATAAAAATATAGCTCCAAGTAAAGTTACCGATGAACGAAGACGAAAGAGGGGATGCCTTCCGGGGCATCCCCAAGCTTAGGCTTTTGGTTGTCCTTGAATATTACCTTGGGGTGCCTTGGGCATCCCCAATCTTAGGCTCTTTCCACTCCTTATTCCATAGTCCATCGAATCTTTACCCAAAACTTGAAAATTTTACAACACAAAACTTAACAGAAAACTCGTAAGCTCCGTTAGTATAAGAAAATAAATCACCACTTAGGTACTGTTGTGAACTAATTCTAAATTCATATTGGTGTAATATCTACTGTATTCCAACTTCTCTATGGTTCATACCCTCCGATACTACTCACAGATTCATCAAAATAAGAAAACAACACAATGAAAAACAGAATCTGTCAAAAACAGAACAGTTTGTAGTAATATGTATCAAACGTATACTTATGAAACCCCCAAAATTCTAAAATAAATTGGTGGACGTGAGTAATTTGTATATTAATCATCTGCAAAAAGAATCAACCTAATCGCACTCTCCAATAAAAAATGGCAGCAAAACTCGTGAGTGCTAAAGTTTCTGTTTTTTACAGCAAGATCGCAAAGACTTCACCCAAGTCTTCCCAAAGGTTCTACTTGGCACAAACACTAATTAAAACATAAAACCCCATCTAAACAGAGGCTAGATGAATTATTTATTACTAAACAGGAGCAAAAATCAAAGAACAAAAATAAAAATTGGGTTGCCTCCCAACAAGCGCTATCGTTTAACGCCCCTAGCTAGGCATGTTGATTTCAATGATGCTCACATAAAAGATAAGAATCGAAACATAAAGAGAGCATCATGAAGAATATGACTAGAACATTTAAGTCTAACCCACTTCCTATGCATAGGGATTTTGTGAGCAAACAACTTGTAGGGACAAGAATCAACTTGCATAGGAAGGTAAAACAAGGATAACTTCAAGATTTTCAACACATAGAGAGGAAACTTGATATTATTGCAACTCCTACAAGCATATATTCCTCTCTCATAATAAATTTTAGTAGCATCATGAATGAATTCAACAATATAACTATCAGATAAAGCATTCTTTTCATGATCTAGAAGCATAGAAATTTTAGTACTCTCCACATAAGCAAAATTCTTCTCATTCGGAGTAGTGGGAGCAAACTCAACAAAATACCTATCATGTGAGGCGTACTCCAATTGAAAATTAAAATCATGATGAGAAGTTTCATGGTTATAATTATTCTTTATAGAGTACATGTCATCACAATAATCATCATAGATAGCAACTTTGTTCTCATGATCAATTGGAACCTCTTCCGAAATAGTGGATTCATCACTAAATAAAGTCATGACCTCTCCAAATCCACTTTCATAATTATCACAATAAGATTCCACACCCTCCAAAATAGTGGGATCATTACTTCCTAAAGTTGACACTCTTCCAAACCCACTTTCATCAATATAATAATCATAAATAGGAGGCATGCTTTCATCATAATAAATATTCTCATCAAAACTTGGGGGACAAAATATCATCTTCATCAAACATAGCTTCCCCAAGCTTGTGGCTTTGCATATCATTAGCATCATGGATATTCAAGGAATTCATACTAACAACATTGCAATCATGCTCATCATTCAAATATTTAGTGCCAAACATTCTAATGCATTCTTCTTCTAGCACTTGAGCACAATTATCGGAATCCTTATTCTCACGAAAGACATTAAAAAGATGAAGCATATGTGGCATCCTTAATTCCATTTTTTGTAGTTTTCTTTTATAGAACTAACTAGTGATAAAACAAGAAACTAAAAGATTCGATTGCAAGATCTAAAGATATACCTTCAAGCGCTAACCTCCCCGGCAACGGCGCCAGAAAAGAGCTTGATGTCTACAACACAACCTTCTTCTTGTAGACGTTGTTGGGCCTACAAGTGCGGAGGTTTGTAGGACAGTAGCAAATTTCCCTCAAGTGGATGACCTAAGGTTTATCATCCGTGGGAGGCATAGGATGAAGATGGTCTCTCTCAAGCAACCCTGCAACCAAATAACAAAGAGTCTCTTGTGTCCCCAACACACCCAATACAAATGGTAAATTGTATAGGTGCACTAGTTCGGCAAAGAGATGGTGATACAAGTGCAATATGGATGGTAGAAATAGGTTTTTGTAATCTGAAAATATAAAAACAGCAAGGTAACTAATGATAAAAGTGAGCGAAAATGGTATTGCAATGCTAGGAACAAGGCCTAGGGTTCATACTTTCACTAGTGCAAGTTCTCTCAACAATAATAACATAATTGGATCATATAACTATCCCTCAACATGCAACAAAGAGTCACTCCAAAGTCACTAATAGCAGAGAACAAACGAAGAGATTATTGTAGGGTCCGAAACCACCTCAAAGTTATTCTTTCTGATTGATCTATTCAAGAGTCCGTAGTAAAATAACACGAAGCTATTCTTTCCGTTCAATCTATCCTAGAGTTCATACTAGAATAACACCTTAAGACACAAATCAACCAAAACCCTAATGTCACCTAGATACTCCAATGTCACCTCAAGTATCTATGGGTATGATTATATGATATGCATCACACAATCTCAGATTCATCTATTCAACCAACATAAAGAACTTCAAAGAGTGCCCCAAAGTTTCTACCAGAGAGTCAAGACAAAAATGTGTGCCAACCCCTATGCATAAGTTCACGACGTGACGGAACTCGCAAGTTGGTCACCAAAACATACATCAAGTGGATCACGTGATATCCCATTGTCACCACAGATAAGCACATGCAAGACATACATCAAGTGTTCTCAAATCCTTAAAGACTCAATCTGATAAGATAACTTCAAAAGGAAAACTCAATCCATTACAAGAGAGTAGAGGGGGAGAAACATCAAAAGATCCAACTATAATAGCAAAGCTTGCGATACATCAAGATCATGCGAATCAAGAACATGAGAGAGAGAGAGAGAGATCAAACACATAGCTACTGGTACATACCCTCAGCCCTGAGGATGAACTACTCCCTCCTCATCATGGAGAGCGCCGGGATGATGAAGATGGCCACCGGAGAGGGATTGCCCTCTGGCAGGGTGCCGGAGTGTGTCTAGATTGGTTTTCGGTGGCTACGGAGGCTTCTGGCAGTGGAACTCCCGATCTAGGTTTCTTTCTAGAAGTTTGGGGTTATGTAAGAGGTGTTGGAGTCGGGACCAAGTCAGAGGGGTCCCCGAGGTGGCCACGAGGTAGGGGGCGCGCCCCCCACCCTCGTAGTGGCCTCGGGACTCTTATGGCCCATCTCCGGTACTCCATGGGCTTCTTCTGGTCCAAAAATGATCTCCGTGAAATTTCAGGTCAATTGGACTCCGTTTGGTTTTCCTTTTCTGCCATACTCAAAAACAAGGAAAAAACAGAAACTGGCACTGGGCTCTAGGTTAATAGGTTAGTCCCAAAAATCAAAGAAAATAGCATATAAATGCATATAAAACATCCAAGGTTGATAATATAATAGCATGGAACAATCAAAAATTGTAGATACGTTGGAGACGTATCATGCACATGTGATCAACTTCCAAGTCGGCCACCGATCCTCAAATTGCTTCAAGCCGAGCACGCTTAACTTTAAGGTTCCTTTCAGATGAGCTCCCAAAAAATAAGGTGTGCTTTCTTGATATGAGTGGTCTATCATTTCTATTAAGTCGGGATGTCAGAGGTTCCTACTCCACTTACAAAGATATAAGGCTCAAGGTTGGACCAATCACTCAACTCAAGAAGATGAGCTTAATTTTGATCTTGAAATGGGAGAGTGTGACTCTTGATGCAGTTCCTAATGGTGAACGTGAAGGAAATATGTCCTAGAGGCAATAATGAAATTGTTATTTTATATTTCCTTATATCTTGATAAATGTTTATTATTCATTCTAGAATTGTATTAACCGGAAACATGATACATGTGTGGATACATAGAAAAAACACCGTGTCCCTAGTAAGCCTCTACTAGACTAGCTCGTTAATCAAAGATGGTTAAGTTTCCTAACCATAGACATGTGTTGTCATTTGATGAATGGGATCACATCATTAGGAGAATGATGTGATGGACAAGACCCATCCC
The DNA here is from genome assembly GCF_003073215.2 of Triticum urartu. Taxonomy (NCBI): domain Eukaryota; kingdom Viridiplantae; phylum Streptophyta; class Magnoliopsida; order Poales; family Poaceae; genus Triticum; species Triticum urartu. The sequence goes on along the minus strand of NC_053025.1, from coordinate 89,439,749 downwards.
TTAGCTTAGCATAATGATCATTTAGTTTTATTGTTATAGCTTTCTTCATGCCATATACATATTCCTTTGACTATGAGATTATGCAACTCCCGGATACCGGAGGAATGCCTTGTGTGCTATCAAAAGGCACAATGTAATTGGGTGATTATAAAGATTCTCTACAGGTATCTCCGAAGGTGTTTGTTGGATTGGCATAGATCAACATTACGATTTGTCACTCCGAGTATCGGAGAGGTATCTCTGGGCCCTCTCGGTAATGCACATCATAATAAGCCTTGCAAGCAATGTGACTAATGAGTTAGTTGCAGAATGATGCATTACGGAGCGAGTAAAGAGACTTGCCGGTAACGAGATTGAACTAGGTATGAAGATACCGACGATCGAATCTCGGGCAAGTAACATACTGATGACAAAGGGAATAACGTATGTTGTCATTATGGTACGACCCATAAAGATCTTCGTAGAATATGTGGGAACCAATATGAGCATCCAAGTTCTGCTATTGGTTCTTGACCGGAGAAGTATCTCGGTCATGTCTACATAGTTCTCAAACCCGTAGGGTCCACACGCTTAACATTCGATGACGATTTTGTATTATATGAGTTATGTGATTTGGTTACCAAATGTTGTTCGAAGTCCTGAATAAGATCACGGACATGACGGGGAGTCTCGAAATGATCGAGAGGTAAAGATTCATATATAGGACGATAGTATTTAGACACCGGAAGTGTTCCGGGGGTACCGGGTAGGTATCGGGTCACCGGAAGGGGTTCCGGGCAACCTCCGGCAAACTATATGGGCCTAATGGGCCAAGAGAGGGACAAACCAGCCCCTAAGGGGCTGGTGCACCCCCTCCCCCCATATGGGCATCCCAAATTGGAGTAGAAAAGGGGAAGGAGGAAAGGAAAAAGGGAATAGGATTCCCCCTTCCCCCTCTTCCCTTCCTACTCCAAATAGGAATAGGAAAGGGGGAGGCCGAATTTGGAGGACCCCAAGTAGGATTCCTCCTACTTGGGGCGCCCCCTTGGCTGCCTCTCCTCCCCTCCAACCTATATATATGAGGGGGGCACGGCTAGAGCACACAACAAACATTGTTAGCCGTGTGCGGCGCCCTCCTCCACAGTTTACGCCTCCGGTCATATTCACGTAGTGCTTAGGCGAAGCCCTGCGCGGATCACTTCACCATCACCGTCACCACGCCATCGTGCTGATGGAACTCTCCCTCGACACTTTGCTAAATCAAGAGTTTGAGGGACGTCATCGAGCTGAACGTGTGCAGAACTCGGAGGTGCCGTATGTTCGGTGCTTGATCGGTCGGAACATGAAGAAGTTCGACTACATCAACCGCGTTATCAAACGCTTCGTTTTCCGTCTATGAGCGTCCATGGACACACTCTCCCCCTCTCATTGCTATGCATCTCCTAGATAGATCTTGCGTGAGCGTAGGAATTTTCTGAAATTGCATGCTATGTTTCTCAACAGTGGCATCCGAGCCAGGTCTATGCGTAGATGATATGCACGAGTAGAACAGAAAGAGTTGTGGGCGGTGATATTCATACTGCTTACCACCAACATCTTATTTTGATTCCGCAGTATTGTTGGATGAAGCGGGCCGGACCAACCTTACATGACCACGTTCATGAGACCGGTTCCACCGACAGACATGCAAATAGTTTTGGATAAAGGTGGCTAGCAGGTGTCTGTTTCTCCAACTTTAGTTGAATCAAATTTGACTATGGCCGGTCCTTGTTGAAGTTAAAACAGCAAACTTGACGAAACACCGTTGTGGTTTTGATGCGAGGTAAGAACGGTTCTTATTAGAAGCTCATAGCAGCCATGTAAAACGTGCAACAACAAAGTAGAGGACGTCTAACTTGTTTTTGCAGGGCATGTTGTGATGTGATATGGTCAATAAATGATGTGATATACGTTGTTGTATGAGATGGTCATGTTTTGTAAAACTTATCAGCAACTGGCAGGAGCCTTAAGATTTTCGCTTTATTGTATGAAATGCAAAGGCCATGTAATTGCTTTACTTTATCACTATACGTTAGCGATAGTTGTATCTCTACTCCTAATGGATGAGTTGGTGAATCGTCTCCGTGGTTTATTTTCGCTGGTTTTTTTGTCTCTCCTCCCACCACCCCCTCCCACCCTCGTCCATGGTTTATTTTCGCTGGGTTTTTTTCGTCTCTCCTCCCACCACCCCCTCCCACCCTGGATCATTGGTTTGATTTTCTCTCCACTCTTTATTACAACCAGAACTTCCCTAAGGTATAACAAATCATGGATCTAACTTGCTTAAATTATGCAAATCAATTGATTCCTTTTATTGGTTCAATTTGTCTAAGGAAACAAATAGCAGATTTTCATGAAACAAAAAATACATTTTAATCTAACTTCCTTAAATTATGCAAATCAATCGATTCCTTTTATTGGTTCAATTTGTCTTAGGAAACAAATAACAGATTTTCAGGAAACAAATAATACATTTTAATCTAACTTCCTTAAATTATGCAAATCAATCGATTCCTTTAATTGGTTCAATTTGTCTTAGGAAACAAATAACAAATTTTCAGGAAACAAATAATACATTTTCATCTAACTTTCCTAACTTATCTAAATCAATCGATTTCTCTTATTAGTGAAATTTGTTTTAGGAAACAAATAACAGACACGTCACAACTTTCCTCCCAATAAATAGTTTCTTAACATTTGCAAACTTTCCTAATCAGACACGTCACAAACGGGCAGGTACTGATATCACGTTACCAAACAATAAAATCCCATTTGCATATAAATCAGTTGAAAAATCCTAACTTTCCTAAATTTTTACCTTTACTTGATAACAACCAATATTTCCTATGTTTTCCACCTATTGAAGGAAATCACCCCTCCATCGATATTAGCATTTTTTGAACTGAGATCTCCGGGTTATGATTTTTTTGCGATTCTTTCTAATTGTGACCTCTCCTTCCACTCCGGCTCCTTCTCGCATAAACACCTCCACCACAGCCAGGTAACACCGCCCTAGACCTCCTGCCTCTCCACACCTTCTCCGCCACCTACTTCTCATACTCCATTAACAATCCCTCCGCCACATTTGTCCACGGCGGTGTCGAGGGCATGGCGCAGCAACGTACCAGCGGTAGAGCACCGCATAGCAGCAGGAAGCAACACGCAGCAGGCGAGGCGAGCGGCCGACGGTGGAGGGCAGAGATGCGGCCGGCGTGGCTGAGGGGGCGGCTGGCAGAAGATGGCCACGACTGGCGGTGGTGCGAGGCAGGGGCGCGACAGCGGGGGAGCGAAGGGATAGGTGGCAGCAGACGGGGCGAGCACAGCCAGCGAGAGTATGGCGCGCGGCCAGGGTATGTGTCACGCGGGGCACAGTGGTGCGGTGGCTGCGGCGAGCACGAAGGCAGCGGCGGGCACGACCGATGTGGTGTAGCACGGGCGTGGGCATGGAGAGGGAGTGGCCCCGCGGGGGCGGAAGAAGAGCGGCAGGCTCGGGCATGGTCGTGCATAGGAGCGGGCATGTGCCACGGGGTTAATCCGAGGAGCTCGGTGGCTACCCCTGCAATGGCCATGGCGGATGGTGGTTCACGGCCACGGCGAAATACCTAACGAGAGCAAACGAGAGAGGAAGTAGGGGAAAGGCAAGAGGAGATCATGGCGGTGTCAATGGTGCCCTAGGGGAAGACATGGGAGCTCGGGGCGGCGCGAATCGAATGACAATGTCGCGGTGGCCCAAGGTTGAGGAAGACGGCAGCGACGTCGATGCGGGGGTGCTGGACTTGATCTCGTTGGCGCAGATGAAGTAGCGAAGGCATTCGGAGCTCCTCGACAAGCTCCTAGCCCACAGGGAGGGCAGTGGCCATGTGGACGGGGTCAGTCATGGTGGTCGTGGCGTCTGACTTCATCCAGATCGACGGGATCGAGCGAGCGAGGAGGAGAAGTGGATTTGGGAGGGGGCGTCGAGGAGGAGTGAGGCCATGGGGGCAGGGAAGGAAGGGCGTCACCCTTATCCATTCCCCTTCGATGCCAACGAGATGGTCGGGCGGGAGCACGGCTCTATAGCGACGCGGCTCGAGGAACAGGAGAAGACGACCGCGCGGGGACTGGACCGCTAAGCCGGTTCGGTGGCAAGGCCCGGGGGTAGGGCGAATCCCCTTTTACATCGTCCTTTTGGTTTTTCAATGTATTCTAATATGTTTCTCCTTTTTAACACTGTTTTCTATTTATTCTTATCAACTAAATGATCTCTACTCCTAATGTCTCAGTTGGTAGTCTCCGTTCCGAGTTTATTTTCGTCCCACCTCCCGAGTGAGGGAGAGGGGGTAGAGAGTGAGGAAGAGGGAGGGAGAGGGTGTGTGTGTTAGAATTTGATGGTAAAAAAGGTCGTCAATGTTACTTAATATGTATGAGAATATTAAATGTAATATTAATATAATTGATATTGAACTTTTAAAGTTAATGTGGCCCCGTTGCAATGCACGGGCGTTCTTCTAGTAAGCAATAGTTGGTGAGACGACCATGACGCCACGATGGAGATTAAGGTGTCAAGTTGGTGACGATGGAGATCATGACGGTGCTTTGGAGATGGAGATCAAAGGCACAAGATGATGATGGCCATATCATGTCACATATTTTGATTGCATGTGATGTTTATCTTTTATGCATCTTATTTTGCTTAGTACGGCGGTAGCATTATAAGATGATCCCTTAACTAAATTTCAAGGTATAAGTGTTCCCCCTGTGTATGCACCGTTGTGAAAGTTCTTCGTGCTGAGACACCACGTGATGATTGGGTGTATAAGGGCATATTTATCCCTAAGGTGTTTTGGTGATTGATGACAATGCATTTGCGGACTAATCGTGTGTCTCGAGTATTTCAGATATTTCATGACTAGGCACGAGACGGTTAGGAGCCCCTCGAAGATTATTGAAGACGGCGTTTTTCTACGTTCCTTTTTCGGTGGATTTGAGTCGTAGGAAAGATGTACTATTAAGAGGGGGTCCGCTTTGGAAAGGTTTGGGTGGAATCGTCACGCACACGTTTACTCCTCTTTGCACCGCCTTTCCTTTAGCACCTTGGAGCATCCTTCATTTCTTCTTGTTTCTGCAAAAAGAAGTCTTCCTATCTGTTGCTGTTCTGAGGCCTGCGGTAGTACTACTCTTCGGAGCGCTAGTACCGCAGGCCCCTGCGGTAGTACCGCAGGTGGTCACGGCAGTACCGCTCCTTGGGAGCCGTAGTATGGTGAGCCCTGGTCTGGCATAGCACCAGTAGCGAAAGTAGGAGCGGATGTAATTTTTTACATCTGCTCCTGGTAACCCACAAGTATAGGGGATCGCAACAGTTTTCGAGGGTAAAGTATTCAACCCAAATTTATTGATTCGACACAAGGGGAGCCAAAGAATACTCTCAAGTATTAGTAGCTGAGTTGTCAATTCAACCACACCTAGAAATTTAATATCTACAACAAAGTGTTTAGTAGCAAAGTAATATGATAGTAGTGATAACGGTAACAAAAGGTAACAGTAGTAAAAGTAATGTTTTTGGTATTTTGTAGTGATGATAGCAATAGCAACGGAAAAGTAAATAAGCGGAGAACAATATATGAAAAGCTCGTAGGCAATGGATCAGTGATGGAGAATTATGCTGGATGCGGTTCATCATGTAACAGTCATAACCTACGATGACAAAGAACTAGCTCCAGTTCATTGATAAAATGTAGGCATGTATTCCGAACATAGTCATACGTGCTTATGGAAAAGAACTTGCATGACATCTTTTGTCTTACCCTGCCGTGGCAGCGGGGTCCTTACGGAAACTAAGGGATATTAAGGCCTCCTTTTAATAGAGAACCGGAACAAAGCATTAACACATAGTGAATACTTGAACTCCTCAAACTACGGTCATCACCGGTAAGTATCCGGATTATTGTCACTTTGGGGTTAACGGATCATAACACATAATAGGTGACTATTGACTTGCAAGATAGGATCAAGAACACTCATATATTGATGAAAACATAATAGGTTCAGATCTGAAGTCATGGCACTCGGGCCCTAGTGTCGGGTGGTAGGTGCGACATATGCCAATGGGTGGCTTATCATTGTGGGAGCCAGTAAGACGTCGCCGGTGCCTGGAAGCGGGATGAGGCGAAGACATGCACGCCAGCGAATCTTACCCAGCTTCGGGGCTCTCCGTGGAGATAACACCCCTATTGCTGCTCTGCGGGGTCTCCGCATGATCACTAGATGAACGAGTGGCTACAAGATGCTCCTTGAGCTGCTTGGCGAGAGGAAGAAGAAGGACACGGCTAGCTCTCCTCTCCTCTCTATGTGGTGTCTAATGCTAGCTCTGATCAACCCTTTGCATTGGTGCCCCGGGGGGTTTATATAGGCTCACCCCCGGGGGGTACAATGGTAATCCGGCTAGGCGTGGGCCCCAGCCGTCTTAGTCTATGCTCACCGGCTTCTGCGCCGGCTGCTGGGGCCCGCCGGCTGCCGGCTCCTTGGTCGACAGGCAGGCCCCACTATCCAGGGCCTTGCCGGTGGCTGGTTACTATTGCCTCAACCTGGTGACGAGGGCTTCGCCGAGGTGGGCGTGGCTACAGTGCCGCCGCCCGGCGGGCGATCGCTGTAGCCTCACCGCGTCTGTTCTCCTTAATGGAGCGTCTCCTTCGAGGGAGGGGGCGAGCCGGCTGCGGGGAGCCGGCCCCGTCTCGGGCCGACTGGGGGAGGCCTGGCCACCTTCGGGTGTCTCTCTGCCTGAAGGAGCCCACCGCTCGTGGGCCGCGCTGGCAGCCCGTCGTGGATGACATCAGGGTCAACAGGGCAACAGTGCCGCGCCGGACGGGTCATGGCCACCCCGTACGGCGCACTGTGCCAGGCGTGCTCCAGGATTCGGGGGTGGCAGGCTTTACTGTAGCCACGCCCCGTCACATCGCCGTTATGTGGACGCAGACTTCGAGGGTACGATCTTGACCGCTTTGTGGGAGCCGGCCTCTTGGAGTCAGCCTTCTCGTGGCCGGCTTGTTGGAGCCGGCCCTCCTGCGGCTTTCTTCATGAGGGCTAAAGCCGGGCCGCCTTTCGATAGTCGGCCTGGGAGACAGCCGGCAAGGGGAAGGCGGCCCCAAGTCTTGGATTCTTGAGGGCCGGATCGGCTCGTAATTTTTTTAGAAGGGCCAGGGGGAGCCGGCTAGGCTACCCGTGGTCATTTACTCCGACAGTAGTCCCCGAAGCTGATCGAGCTTCGAGGCTGACAAAGGGACGAGAAGCTTGGTCAGCTTCCTATCCTGAGGAGCCGGCTTTGCTTATGCGCACCGTCTTCGGAAAGCTCCGTTTCTCGTAGGCGGGAACGTGGGTCGGCCTGCGAGCTGACCGCGCGCCATCCTGCGGGCCACGTGGCAAGGAAAACCTGCCAACGTACGCGCGCGATGGGACGCTGCCGCAGGCCCGGGCCCGCCACTCCTAGGCCTCGGCCCGAGCACGGATCTTCTGCGGCCCACACGGGCCGCTCGCCTTCCCGCGGCGGTTTTATTACGCCATCAGGGCGCAATAATCGCGGGACGTGGCGGAGTGGGCGCAGTTGATCCCATGCTCCCCCACACCACGCCTCCTCGGCTCCGCCGCGCGGGTCTATAAGTAGGGGGAGGAGGGCGAGCGGCAGAGGCTCGCACGCTCTCCCTTGCTCCGCCCCTTCTCACCTTCCTTCTTCTTCCCTTCGCCGCCGCAGCGACCCATTGCCGCGCCGCTCCGCCGTTGGACCTCTTGGTTCCTTTGGTCCCGCCGTAGTGGGGTCGTGCGCGTCTCCGCCGTCGCATTGTCTTGTTCCTCGCCGCGTCGCTCCCATGGCGTTGTCGAGCTCGTGGGATGGCTCCAACGTCCACGAGGACCACGTTGAGTTCCTCCGCCGGACGCGGCGTCTGCCGGGCGAGAACTACGTGCGGGTTCGTCAGGCGCCGGCGAGGGAGATTTCACCGGCATCGGAGGAGGGTGAGCGGGTAATCTTCCGCTCGCACTGCCTGCGCGGCTTCGGCCTCCCGGCGAGCGGATTCCTTCGCGCTTTTCTTGAATTCTACCACCTCCAGCCGCATCACCTCACGCCCAACGCGGTGATGCTGCTGTCGGCTTTCGTCACCTTGTGCGAGGTCTTTCTTGGGGTTCTCCCCACTCTCGAGCTCTGGGGAGAATTCTTCCAGAGCAATCTCGGCACCGTTGTCGCGGGCGTGCCCGCCCCCTGCGGAGCCTTTATTGCCATGAGGCAGACGGGCGAGAACAATCCGTTCCCGCCCATCCCGTTGATCCAGTCGGTGAAGCTCTGGCAGAAGTCCTACTTTTACGTGAAGAGCGTCACCTAGCAAGGCGACTACGTCAACCTGCCGGCTTACGTAGCCGGCCCGCCGGCTGGGAGGCAACCCTCGTGGAGCTACCGGGCCAGGTCGTTGTCTCAGGCCGGGAACGCAGCCGTCTCCCGGCTCCGGGTGATGATCCAATCGGAGGGCCTGACCGGGGCCGACCTGGTGGCCGCCTTTGTGGAGCGCCGAGTACTTCCGCTCCAAGGCCGGCTTCACATGATTTGCCAGATGAGCGGCCGCTTCGACCCGTGTCGGCTGAGCACCAGGGAGATGCCTCATGCCGAGGTGTCTTACATGGTGAACTACATCTCCAACTGCAAGCTTGCCGAGGATTGGCGATACGGCAAGGGGCCGTATTCTCGTGCCAACCCTCCGCCTACCGTAAGTTTTTCTTCTTTTCTTCCTTTTGTAGCCGGCCTCATGATGGCCGACTTCTGATCAATTGGTTTGCCCTTAGCAGAACCCTCTTCTTCCGCCGACGGCCGGGGCCGCAGGGGTAGAGCGCCAGCTCCTCCCCGACCGCACGGTGGACGACGGTGATGATCCGGACCTGGGAGCGGCCGCCATGGAAGACGCCATCGTGGGGGAAGGCGACGAGGCAGGAGGCGCGGGGCTCGGGGCCGGCCTCGAGGACTGCGCGGATGATGACGAGGTCGAAGCCACCCCGTCTGCCGCGCCGGCTGCCCGTGGCGGCGCGCAGAAACGCCGGGCCGCGTCGACCTTCTTCGACAGCCGGCCGAAGAAATCCAAGGGTTCCACGGCGGCGACCAAGCGGGATGAGGCGGCCGTGAAGGCGGCCCGCTTCCGCAAGGTGGTGAAACAGCCGCAGGCGATCTCGGCGTAAATCGTCAAATGTCTTGTAATTTTTTGTTGTCCTTTTCGATTGAGGCTCTTCTAAACCTTTCTTTGCTCGCCGGGCAGGGCACCGCTTTCCCTCGAGCGAGGTCCTGGCGGCTCCGTAGTCGGGCCGACTGGAGGGTCCTCAGGCTCCCGCCGCGTGGATCCCCGCGCCAACCTCATGGAGGCCACGGAGCGGAATGCATGGGAGGCGTGGGAGGAGCAGGAAGCGGTGGAGCGAAGGACCGCCCAGGCAGCAAAGGAGCAGGCCGACGCGGCGGCCAAGGCCCAGGTGGAGGCGGCAGCCGCGGAGACGGAGGCGGAGGCCTCGCACAACCAGCCTCCGCTGCTCGTCGTTCCCCTCCGCGCCGTGGCCCCCGACATCCCCATGCCCCCGTCGGAGGAGGTCGACCAAGACCCGCCGGTGATGGAGAGGAGGGAGGACCACGTGGTCTTTGTGGAGGAGGCGCCGCAGTCGGCGCCGACTGGAGCGGGCCAAAGCGGCCAACCAGCCGCGGCGCCAGAGCAGCCGGCCGGGGGCGAGCCGGAGGCAGGGGCCGGCCTCGAGGTGCAGCCGACATTTCGCCGGCGCGCAAGGGGAGGTACCTCCACGCCGAAGCCGCACAGAGCTGCGGGCGCCAGCCAGACGGCGGAGGCCCTGGAGGCGGCTAGCGCCAGCACGTCCGAGTGGACGCCCAGCGGGGGGACGGCCGAGCAGAACACGGCGGCCCAGGAGGTCCGGAACCGGCTTCAAGCCCAGGCCGCTTCGCTGCAGCGATACACCCAAGAGTTCCTCGCGGCGCGGGCCGTCATCCGGGTAAGCCCTCTGGCCTTGGTTGTTTTGCTCTTTTGATTTCTTCTGTGGGGGCGCGTCAGCGCACCCGCTGGGTGTAGTCCCTGAGTTCCGAGTCGGCTGCTGAGCAGGCGGCTTGGAACTTACTAGGTCCTGACAGCTATCTTATTCTTGCATCCTGTCTGATCTTCCAGGAATACCATAACCTCCGCGCTGCTGCCTTCAACTCCCAGGCTCAGGAGCTGGGCCGGAAAATCGAGGACCTGACCAACAGCCGGAGTGCGTGCTTTGTCTCGTTCATCTCCTGTGGGGGCGCGTCAGCGCACCCACTGGGTGTAGTCCCCGAGATTCGGGCCGACTGCTAAGCAGTCGGGTCAGATCTTCCCTGACGACTTCTTCCTTATTGATTTTTCCTTTGTCTTCATGCTTGCAGGAGCCAATGCCGACTTGAGGGTGCAGCTCAGTGGGGCCCAGGCCGCCCTTCGCGCCAAGGAAGCCGAGTACAACGCCTTGGTCCTGGAGCGTGACCACCTGGCCAAGAAGTTGGCCGACCAGGAGGAGAGCCACAAGGCGGCCCTGAAGAAGGCGCAGGACAGCGAGGACGCCCTCAAAGCTGAGTTCGAGACCGAAGCGGCGGGCTGGGCTGAGGCGAAACAAGCGCTGAGCGAGGGCTTCGGCCGGATTGAGGATCTGATCGATGGTAAGCCGCCTTCCTCACTCCTTGCTTGCCCCTTGCCCCCTGATTTGTGTTCTGACTTGTGCTGCTTTTTGTTCTTTGTGCAGACTACTTCCCTGGCTACTCCGTCTTCGCCACCCAGACCATCGAGACCCATCACGAGGCGCGCCGGCAGGCGAGGGCTGAAATCGCGCCGGACGCGAGCCGGACGCTTGAGGAGCAACTCTTGGCGGTCCAAGCCCGGCTGTAGCCGGCTCACCGCATGCTCCGCCGCCTCTAGCGCGCCGGGGTGCAGGTGTTGGCCGCCCTCTGGCCAAGCGAAACGATTCCCCGCACCCTGAGTCGGACTGCCGACTGGCTGGAGGTTGCGGTTGGCTGCTTCGAGGCCTGGAAGGCATCGGCGGCCCGGCTTGGAGCTGGGCGGGCGCTGGAGTTCATCCGAGCCTGGTATCCCGGGCTAAACCTGGACCAGCTGCGCACCTGGCGGCTGGAGGCCGACGAGGAGATGGAGGAGGTGCGGCCGGCTATCGCTCAGCGTGCCTCGACGATCGCCGAGTGCACTGACATTAGCGTCTTTGCTCCTGAAATAAATGGCGACGACGTTGCCCAGCCGGAGGAATGGTTTGGGCTGGACCCGGCAGTGGGTGAGGACTCGACGGAGGAGATCGCTTCCAGCGATGAAGGTGAAGACGACGAAGGAGAGGAAGGCAAAGACGTCGAGCCGGCCGGTGAAGCGGCCAGCCAGCCCCAGCCTGACCGTGCCTCCAGCAACGAGGCGCGTTCTAGCGCGCCCTCTGCGGGAGGTGGTGATCATGCCGAGGTTCGCCAGCCGGCCACTCCTCCAGCCAGCACTACTGTCTCTACCGACCTGCCCGACTTGCCAGTCGCTCCCTTGGCTTAGTCTGCCATCCTTGCTTTTCCTGCTTGTTACTCTTTGAACAATTTTTGTTAAACTTGTGCAGTTCCACCCACTGGGGGTGTATTCAAACTATGTTGAATGCTGGCCTTTCGAAGGCCTTTTGTGTAAATATGATCGTGTATGTGTTTGGCTACCATCCGCGTATGCTTTTTATCTTTAGGCTGTTTCCTTTGCCGCCTTCCCCTAGCTGCTGCCTTCCCAACCGGCAGCTGCTCTGCAGCCTGCGGCTAAGGAAGAACTTGGCTATATTTATATTTTTTATTGGCGAAGGCAAGCACTCAAGCTTTCTTATATTGAAGCGAGGTGAATGGAAGCCGGCCGGACGGCTACTCTGGTAGTCGGTCGGTGGTGGGAGAAAAACCGGCTTTTGTTATATTAGTCTGTTAGTCCCTAGTCGTTTTTCGTGTGGGCGTCCTTTCCTTCATTTAACGCTTGCCAGCCGGACAGCCGGTTCTTCGAACTGCGACTTTTGGCAAGAGAAGGCTTGGGTGCCGGCACACTACTTGTCTGACCGCGGGTAGGACTTCTAATATAACTCAAGGCGGCCAGTCCCCAGGCCGACTAGTCGAACCCGGTGTTGGACGAAAAAAGTGAATGTAATGACATGATCATAAGCATGATACTCTTCATTTATAGATAAAAGATGGCAGTCCCCGAGCTCTCCTCAGGGGGCCTATTGTCTCGTACTTAGTACAAAAGTTAGCGTGATACATACTGCATTTCAACTGTAAAATCTTTGGAGGAGGATGGCGTTCCATGGTCGTTCCGACTCTTTGCCAGAGTCATCTCTCTTTCGTGCCTTCGGCTTCTGTGCGTCGATCAGGTAGTAGGAGTCATTTCCCAGCGCTCTGCTAATGACGAAGGGGCCTTCCCAGGGGGCCGAGAGCTTGTGCTGGCCGGCTGTTCGCTGGATCAGCCGAAGCACAAGGTCGCCTTCTTGGAAAGATCTTGGTCTGACCTTCCGGCTGTGGTAGCGGCGCAAGCCCTGCTGGTAGATGGCGGACCGGCTGAGGGCTAACAGCCGGCTTTCTTCCAGCAGGTCGACGCCGTCTTCTCGTGCTTCCTTGGCCTCCGCCTCTGTGTACATGGTTACCCGAGGTGAGTCAAACTCGATGTCGGTTGGGATGACCGCCTCGGCACCGTACACGAGGAAGAAAGGAGTGAAGTCGGTTGACTTGTCTGGGGTAGTGCGCAGACTCCAGAGGACGGTCGGCAGCTCATCGAGCCAACAGCCGGCCGAACGTTCCAGTGGTACGACCAGTCAGGGCTTGATGCCGGAAAGGATGAGGCCGTTGGCTCGCTCAACTTGGCCGTTTGACTGCGGGTGGGCAACGGACGCTAAGTCCAACCGGATGCCCTGCGTCGCGTAGAAATGTGCCAATGCTCCCTTGGCGAAATTTGTGCCGTTGTCGGTGATGATGCTGTGTGGCACGCCGTAGCGAGTTGTTATATCTGCGATGAATGTCACGGCAGTCGGCCCATTCAGCTTCTTGATCGGCTTTGCCTCAATCCATTTGGTGAATTTGTCCACGGCGACAAGCAGATGTGTCATGCCGCCGCGCGCCATCTTGAATGGGCCCACCATGTCTAGTCCCCAAACGGCGAAGGGCCAAGTGAGGGGAATGGTCTTGAGTGCCGAAGCCGGCATGTGTTGCTTGGAGCTAAAGACTTGGCACCCTTTGCAATGTTTAACTAACTCCTTGGCGTCATCCAAAGCAGTCGGCCAAAAGAACCCATGGCGGAAAGATTTGGCAACGAGCGATCTTGAGGCCGCATTCTCCTTGGTGGATGTCTCTGAGGATTGCAATGCCCTTCTCTTGCTCGACGCACTCCAGTGACACTGCGCCTGACGAGCTCTCTGTTGACGATTGTGTATGCTCCAGCTCGGCGTTGGACTTGTCTTGCCTCTGTATCATCAGCCGGCAGATCTTGGTTTATTAGGAAGTTGAGGATGGACTGAGCCCATGATGGAGCTGCGACTTCTTCTATTGCCAACACGGCTACTGCGACCAGGGCGGGCGGGCTGGGTGGTGAAATGGTGGAGTCGGCCGCCACCTGTTGTGTTGGTGCAGTCCCCATGCCAACTACCGCAGTCCCCGAGCCGGGTGTGGCAGTCCCTGGGTCGGGCGTAACTACGGAAGTCCCCGAGCCGCCTACTGACGTCCCCGGGCCGACTATCGAAGTCCCCGGGTCACCTGCTTGGTTCTTCGAGCCGGACCCGGCCACGTCGGGGTCAGGCGGCACGAAGATGGAATCGGACTCTGGAGACGGCTTGATAGACGGCTTGAGGAGGCGTTGCAGATAGACACCGGTTGGTATTGCCTGCCGAGTGGAGCCTATTCGAGCCAGGGTATCAGCTGGCTCGTTGTCGGCTCGCGGTACATGGAGGAACTCGCATCCTTCAAAGTACCCGCTGATCTGCTGTACGAGGAAGCGGTAGCTTGCCATATTTGCATCCTTGGCGTCCCAGTCGCCGGATGATTGCTGGACTACCAAGTCCGAGTCGCCGTAACATAGGATCCGGCGTATGCCGAGCTCTTTGGCAAGCCGGAGCCCGTGTATGAGCGCCTCGTACTCAGCCACGTTGTTGGAGGCGGCAAAGTGAATTTGCAGCGTGTATCTAAGCTTGTCGCCTTTGGGAGAGGTGAGGATGACGCCGGCTCCCAAGATGGTGCGCATCTTGGACCCGTCGAAGTTGGTCTATGGCCACAGCTGGCCTGGCGGATATCCATAATAGTAGTTGGGGTCGTACTGCGATACAGCGGCTATCGCCTGCTGAGCTGCAGCATGGCGACGAGCGGCCTCCGCTCTCCTCTCGTACTCATCTGCCTCCTCTCTGGTAATGGTATATCTTCCTTTTGCCTGATGATCAAAGAAGGCAGGAGCAGGGAGAGTAATATGGACAGCACGGCGTCTGTCAAAGATTAGTCGATACTAGAGAGGTGATTCATTCCTCTCAACAAACTGGTGGTGGACCATAGCATTAAAGTCTAGCTAAGAAGGTGGTAATTCAATATCATCTTCGCGTATGGCTACACCAAGAAAATTAGCTATGCAGGTTGCATAAATTCCTCCAAAGAAATCTCCATTAACTATTATGATGCAACCTACGTGCAACAATGGCTCCCAAATTATAAGATTGGTCTCCTAACATAGCACTCCTAAGAATACTGAGATCGGGGACACACATGTGACATGCCTCATCTTTACCATTGATGCATCTACCTATGAAGAGAGCAAAGTAAGGTATAGCAGGAAAGTGAATGCTTCCTATGGTAGCTTGTGTAATGTCTCTAGATTCTCCCACAGTTATGCTAGCAAGAAAATCTCTAAATTCAGATTTGCGAGGATCCCTAATACTACCCCATTGTGGAAGTTTGCATGCAGTGGTAAAATCCTCTAAGTCCATAGTGTAAAATTTATCATAAAGATCAAACAGGACATTTGGAGAATTACGTGAAGTTGAAAATTCAAACCTCCTCACAAAGGTACTGGTGAGGTTGTGATACTGGCTGCACTTCTCTTCCTCGAAGCTCACAAGATCAGCGTTACGCAAATATGCGTTGAATTCTTCCTTAATTCCCACTCGATCCATAAAGTTCTTAGAAGGCCATTCACAAGGACGCACTGGAGCATCTCTTGGTGGCTCGTCATCAGCATCACGCATTGCAAGCCTGGGTCCTTGCTTGCTTGAAGAACCATCTTGGAACATTTTCCTAAACATATTTCTTCCTCTGAAAAATTCTGAAAATTTTTAGTAACTTCAAAATAAAAGTAAACCAAACTCAGTAATATTGATAGCAACTACTCCTACAAGTGCCTAGGGCCTATATCATGCATCAAAACTACTTTTGACCATATAAATTTGACATGCAAGCTCAAGAACAGGGTCACCTAAGCAGCAAAAATTTGCAATGAATAAAGCACTAGAACAAAAACTAATTGGACCAATGGAGGAGTCACATACCAAGGAACAATCTCCCCAAGCAGTTTTGTGAGAGGTGCTTTGAGCAAGGAGATCAAAAATGGCAGCAAGATGAGCTAGAACTCGTGCTTGAGCTGGATATTCGTGTTTGTGGGAGGAAGAAGAAGTGTATGGGTGAAAGAATAAGTGGAGGAGGGCCACCGTGGGCCCACGAGGCAGGGGGGCGCGCCCAGGGGTAGGGCGCACCCTCCACCCTCGTGGGCAGGTGGTTGGCCCCCTGTTGTGTTCTCAGTGCTAGATATTCTCAAATATTCTAGAAAAAATCATATTTAAATGTCAGGGCATTTGGAGAACTTTTCTTTTCGAGGTATTTTTATATTGCATGGATAATCAGATAACAGACAGAAAAATATTTATTTTTATTTTACTTAATATAAATAACAGAAAGTAAAAGTGGGGTACAGAAGGTTGTGCCTTCTAGTTTCATCCATCTCAGTATCATCAAAAGGAATCCACTAAAAAGGTTGATCAAGTCTTGTTAACGAACTCATTCCGAATAACATGGAACCGGAGAAATTTCGAATAACACTATGTTACCTCAACGGGGATATGCACATCCCCAATAATAAGAATATCATATTTCTTCTTGACAGTAGGAAGAGGAAATTCAAAACCTCCAAATATAATCGATGGAATTTTTCCAATAGAGTTGATACTATGAACTTGAGGTTGTTTCCTCGGAAAGTGTACCGTATGCTCATTACCATTAACATGAAAAGTGACATTGCCTTTAGTGCAATCAATAACAGCCCCTGCAGTATTCAAAAAGGGTCTTCCAAGAATAATAGACATACTATCGTCCTCGGGAATATCAAGAATAACAAAGTCCGTTAAAATAGTAACGTTTGCAACTACAACAGGCACATCCTCACAAATACCGACAGGTATAGCAGTTGATTTATCAGCCATTTGCAAAGATATTTCAGTAGGTGTCAACTTATTCAAATCAAGTCTACGATATAAAGAGAGAGGCATAACACTAACACCGGCTCCAAGATCACATAAAGCAGTTTTAACATAGTTTCTTTTAATGGAGCATGGTATAGTTGGTACCTGGATCTCCAAGTTTCTTTGGTATTCCACCCTTAAAAGTATAATTAGCAAGCATGGTGGAAATTTCAGCTTCCGGTATCTTTCTTTTATTTGTAATAATATCTTTTCATATATTTAGCATAAGGATTTGTTTTGAGCACATCAGTTAATCTCATACGCAAAAAGATAGGCCTAATCATTTCAGCAAAGCGCTCAAAATCCTCATCATCCTTTTTCTTGGATGGTTTCGGAGGAAAGGGCATGGGTTTCTGAACCCAAGGTTCCCTTTCTTTACCATGTTTCCTAGCAACAAAGTCTCTTTTATCATAACGTTGATTCTTTGATTTTGGGTTATCAAGATCAACAACAGGTTCAATTTCTACGTCATTATCATTACTAGGTTGAGCATCATCATGAACATCATCATTAATATTTTTACTAGGTTCATGTTCATTACCAGATTGTGTTTAAGCATCATACATAGATATATCATTTGGATTATCAGGTGGTTCAGCAATAGGTTCACTAGAAAATTGCACAGTTCTATCATTTTTCTTCTTCTTCTTTTTAGAAGAGCTAGGAACATCAATATTATTTCTTTGAGAATCTTGCTCGATTCTCTTAGGGTGGCCTTCAAGATACAAAGGTTCCTGAGTCATTCTACCAGTTCTAGTAGCCACTCTAACAGCATAATCATTTTTCTTTCTATTCATTTCATCAAGCACTTCTTTTTGAGCCTTAAGTACTTGTTCTACTTGAGTGGTAACCATAGAAGCATGTTTGCTAACAAGTTTAAGTTCACCTTTAATATTAGCCATATAATCACCCAAGCGTCTAATCATATAAGCATTTTCTTTTAATTGTCTACCAAAATAAGCATTGAAGTTGTCTTGCTTATACATAAAGTTATCAAACTCATCCAAGCACTGACTAGCAATTTTAGTAGGAGGGACTTCAGCTTTATCATATCTATAGAGAGAATTTACCTTTACTACATGTGTCAGGATATCGGGATCAGGAGGTTCTTCAGTAAATAAATAATTAAGATCATATGTTTCTTCAACAGGCGGTATATTAAGACCATGTATTTCTTCAATAGGAGGTAAATTCTTAACGTCTTCAGCTTTAATACCTTTTTCTTTCATAGATTTCTTTGCCTCTTGCATATCTTCGGACTGAGAAATAGAACACCTCTCTTCTTCAGAGTTGGTTTAGGAATAGGCTCAGTAATTGGAGTAGGAGATGGCTCAGGAGGTGGCTCAGGAGGTGCCCAATTATTTCCATTTGTCAACATATTATTCAATAGAATTTCAGCTTCATCCGGTGTTCTTTCCCTGAAAAGAGAACTAGCACAACTATCCAGGTAATCTCTAGAAGCATCGGTTAGTCCATTATAAAAGATATCAAGTATTTTAGGTTTCTTAAGAGGTTGATCAGGCAAAGCATTAAGGAACTTGAGAAGCCTCCCCCAAGCTTGTGGGAGACTCTCTTCTTTAATTTGCACAAAGTTATATATTTCCCTCAAAGCAGCTTGTTTCTTATGAGCAGGGAAATATTTAGCAGAGAAGTAATAAATCATATCCTGGGGACTACGCACACAACCATGATCAAGAGAATTGAACCATATCTTAGCATCACCCTTTAATGAGAACAGAAATATTTTGAGTATATAGAAGTAACGTGATCTCTCATCATTAGTGAACAGGGCAGCTATATCATTTAACTTAGTAAGATGTGCCACAACAGTTTCAGATACATAGCCATAAAACGGATCAGATTCAACTAAAGTAACTATATCAGGATCAACAGAGAATTCATAATCTTTATCAGGAACACATATAGGTGAAGTAGCAAAAGCAGGGTCGGGTCTCATTTTATCTCTAAGTGATTCTTTGTTCCATTTAATTAATAACCTCTTAAGCTCATATCTATCTTTGCAAGCAAAAATAGCAGCAGAAGATTCCATATCAAAAAGATAACCCTCAGGAATAACATGCATATTTTCATCATCACTATCATCATCGTATTCAGATTCAATAATTTCTTTTTCTCTAGCCCTAGCAATTTCAGCAAGAAATTCACTAAGGGGCACAGTAGTATCAGGCATAGAAGCAGTTTCATCATAAGTTTCATGCATAGTAGAAGTGGCATCATCAATAACATGTGACATATCAGAACGAATAGCAGAAGCAGGTGTAGGTGTCGCAAACTTACTCATAACAGAAGGTGAATCAAGTGCAGAGCTAGATGGCAGTTCCTTACCTCCCCTCGTAGTTGAGGGATAGATCTTGGTTTTTGGATCTCTCAAGTTCTTCATAGTGTCCAGCAGATATAAATCCCAAGTGACTCAAAGAATAGAGCTATGCTCCCCGGCAACGGCGCCAGAAATTAGTCTTGATGACCCACAAGTATAGGGGATCGCAACAGCTTTCGAGGGTAGAGTATTCAACCCAAATTTATTGATTCGACACAAGGGGAGCCAAAGAATATTCTCATGTATTAGCAGCTGAGTTGTCAATTCAACAACACCTGGAAACTTAGTATCTGCGGCAAAGTGTTTAGTAGCAAAGTAATATGATAGTGGTGGTAGCAGCAACAAAAGTAAAGACAGCAAAAGTAATGTTTTTGGTATTTTGTAGTGATTGTAACAGTAGCAGCGGGAAAGTAAATAAGCGAGAACCAGCATATGGAAAACCCATAGGCACCGGATCAGTGATGGATAATTATGCCGAATGCGGTTCATCATGTAACAGTCATAACATAGGGTGACACAGAACTAGCTCCAATTCATTAATGTAATGTAGGCATGTATTCCGTATATAGTCATACGTGCTTATGGAAAAGAACTTGCATGACATCTTTTGTCCTACCCTCCCGTGGCAGCGGGGTCCTATTGGAAACTAAGGGATATTAAGGCCTCCTTTTAATAGAGAACCGGAACAAAGCATTAGCACATAATGAATACATGAACTCCTCAAACTATGGTCATCACCGGGAGTGGTCCCGATTATTGTCACTTCGGGGTTGCCGGATCATAGCACATAGTAGGTGACTATAGACTTGCAAGATAGGACCAAGAACTCACATATCTTGATGAAAACATAATAGGTTCAGATCTGAAATCATGGCACTCGGGCCCTAGTGACAAGCATTAAGCATAGCAAAGTCATAGCAACATCAATCTCAGAACATAATGGATACTAGGGATCAAGACCTAACAAAACTAACTCGATTACATGATAATCTCATCCAACCCATCACCGTCCAGCAAGCCTATGATGGAATTACTCACGCACGGCGGTGAGCATCATGAAATTGGTGATGGAGGATGGTTGATGATGACGATGGCGACGAATCCCCCTCTTCGGAGCCCCGAACGGACTCTAGATCAGCCCTCCCGAGAAGTTTTAGGGCTTGGTGGCGGCTCTGTATCGTAAAACGTGATGATTTCTTCTCTATGATTTTTTCTCATCGAAACTCAATATATGGAGGTGGAGTTGGAGTCGGAGACGCAACAGGGGGCCCATGAGGTAGGGGGGGCGCCCCCCACCCTCGTGAGAAGGGTGTTGGCCCCCTGGTCTTCATCTTTGGCGAGGATTTTTTATTGTTTTTTCTAAGATGTTCCGTGGAGTTTCAGGTCATTCCGAGAATGTTTGTTTTCTGCACATAAAACAACACCATGGTAATTCTGCTGAAAACAGCGTCAGTCCGGGTTAGTTCCATTCAAATCATACAAGTTAGAGTCCAAAACAAGGGCAAAAGTGTTTGGAAAAGTAGATACGACGGAGACGTATCAGTTCTTCATCTTCCTTCATAGCAAACTCACCGGCTTCATCTTTCACCACTTCATGGTTGGAGAGTTGAATGCTTGCGCTTCCCCGGTAGAGAGAAACAACTTGGTGCCATGCATCTTTGGCTATGGCGTAGGGCCGGAGGTGAGGAAGATCTTCGGGTGGAATTGCATCTTGGATGATGAAGAGAGCATTCTCATAGAATTGATTATTTGCGGCTTCTCTTGGAGTGAAGTTGCTTCGATCATGTGGATATTAACCTTCTTCAATGATTCTCCAAAGATTAGTATTCACATGATTTAAATGACACTTAAACCGATAGACCCAAGAATCAAAGTCCTCATTTTTCACAATCTTAGGGGGAGGACCGGCATGATTCAAATGAGTGGAAGGAATTGGTCCACCATAAACAAGTGGAGGTTCCACATGGGCAAAGATGCCGGTGCCATTTTTACCACTAGAGGAAGGAGGCTTTTCACTAGTAGCTTCCCCCTTGTCAGAGTTAGCATCTGTCACCTTGTTAGTGGGATCACCCACTTTCAACGGTGCGGTGGATAATTTAAGCCCTTCAATGAATTTAGTAAACATGCTTTCAACCTCGGTCATCATGGAGGTTTTCAATTCTCCAAGGCCACATTGAATTCCTCACGAGAGACCGAGGTTCCCCCATCGCCCATAGACGAGATCGGATTCACACCGGAGTGCTCCTCCACACCGTCTATGGTGTCAACCATACTCTTCGGACGACAAAGTCCTTAGTAAATAGAAGAGGCTCTGATACCAATTGAAAGGATCGATATAGTTGACTAGAGGGGGGGGTGAATAGGCAACTAACAATATTTAACTTTTCTTTACCAAATTAAACTTTGCATCAAAGTAGGCTGTCTAGACATGCAACTATGTGAGCAACCTATATGATGCAACAACGACAGGCACACAAGCAAGCAAGAGAAATAACACAAATAAGCTTGCACAAGTAAAGGTACAAGATAACCAAGAGTGGAGCCGGTGGAGACGAGGATGTGTTACCAAAGTTCCTTCCTTTTGAGGGGAAGTACGTCTCCGTTGGAGCGGTGTGGAGGCACAATGGTCCCCAAGAATCCACTAGGGCCACCATATTCTCCTCACGCCCTCAGACAATGCGAGATGCCGTGATTCCACTATTGGTGCCCTTGGAGGCGGCGAACGGACCTTTACAAACAAGGTTGGGGCAATCTCCACAACTTAATCGGAGGCTCCCAACAACACCATGAAGCTTCACCACAATGGAATATGGCTCCGTGGTGACCTCAACCGTCTAGGGTGCTCAAACACCCAAGAGTAACAAGATCCGCAAGGCATTAGTGGGGGGAATCGAATTTCTCTTGGTGGAAGTGTAGATCGAGGCCTTCTCAACCAATCCCTAGAAAAACAACAAGTTTGATTGGCTAGGGAGAGAGATCGGGCGAAAATGGAGCTTGGAGCAACAATGGAGCTTAGGGTTGGAAGAGGTGGTCAACTCGAAGAAGAAGATACCCCTTATATAGTGGAGGGAGAAATCCAACCGTTATCCACTTAACCAGCCCGCGATAAGCGGTACTACCGCGCCTGCTAAGCGGTACTACTGCAAGGCCTTACGGTACTACCGCACACCCTTGTGGTACTACCGCAAGGCAGGGTTGGACCAGCCTGGGAAGGCCGTGGACAGATAAATGTCCGTGGCTAGTTCTGCTGATTTCCAAGTAGTGCAAAAAGTCCGACACGGTACTACCGCTGAAGGCAAGCGGTACTACCGCGCGGGGAGCTGATACGTCTCCGTCGTATCTACTTTTCCAAACACTTTTGCCCTTGTTTTGGACTCTAACTTGCATGATTTGAATGGAACTAACCTGGACTGACGCTGTTTTCAGCAGAATTACCATGGTGTTATTTATGTGCAGAAACAAACGTTCTCGGAATGACCTGAAACTTCACGGAGCAACTTTTTAGAAAATATGAAAATACCTGCAAAAGATGAAGGCCAGGGGGCCCACCACCTCTCCACGAGGGTGGGGGCGCGCCTGCCCCCCTAGGGCGCACCCCTACCTCGTGGGCCCCCTGTTGCCTCTCCGACTCCGACTCCGACTCCATATATTGTGTTTTGGGGAGAAAAAAACCAGGGAGAAGAAATCATCGCGTTTTACGATACGGAGCCGCCGCCAAGCCCTAAAACCTCCCGGGAGGGCTGATCTGGAGTCCGTTCGGGGCTCTAGAGAGGGAATCCGTCGCCATCGTCATCATCAACCATCCTCCATCACCAATTTCATGATGCTCACCGCCGTGCGTGAGTAATTCCATCGTAGGCTTGCTGGACGCTGATGGGTTGGATGGGATCTATCATGTAATTGAGTTAGTTTTGTTAGGGTTTGATCCCTAGTGTCCACTATGTTCTGAGTTTGATGTTGCTATGACTTTGCTATGCTTAATGCTTGTCACTAGGGCCTGAGTGCCATGATTTCAGATCTGAACCTATTATGTTTTCATCAATATATGAGTGTTCTTGATCCTATCTTGCAAGTCTATAGTCACCTATTATGTGTTATGATCCGTTAACCCCGAAGTGACAATAATCTGGATACTTACCGGTGATGACCGTAGTTTGAGGAGTTCATGTATTCACTATGTGTTAATGCTTTGTTTCGGTTCTCTATTAAAAGGAGGCCTTAATATCCCTTAGTTTCCGTAAGGACCCCGCTGCCACAGGAGGGTAGGAAAAAAATGTCATGCAAGTTCTTTTCCATAAGCACGTATGACTATGTTTGGAATACATGCCTACATTATATCAATGAACTGGAGCTAGTTCTGTGTCACCCTAGGTTATGATTGTTACATGATGAACCGCATCCGACATAATTCTCCATCACTGATCCATTGCCTACGAGCTTTTCATATATTGTTCTCAGCTTATTTACTTTTCCGTTGCTATTGCTATCATCACTACAAAATACCAAAAACATTACCTTTACTACTGTTACCTTTTGTTACCGTTATCACTACTATCATATTAGTTTGCTACTAAACACTTTGCTGTAGATATTAAGTTTCCAGGTGTGTTTGAATTGACAACTCAGCTGCTAATACTTGAGAGTATTCTTTGGCTCCCCTTGTGTCAAATCAATAAATTTGGGTTGAATACTTTACCCTCGAAAATGTTGCGATCCCCTATACTTGTGGGTTATCAAGACTATTTTCTGGCGCCGTTGCCAGGGAGCATAGCTCTATTCTTTGTGTCACTTGGGATATATATCTGCTTATCATTATGAAGAACTTGAGAGATCCAAAAACCAAGATCTATCCCTCAACTACGAGGGGAGGTAAGGAACCGCCATCTAGCTCTGCACTTGATTCACCTTCTGTTATGAGTAAGTTTGCGACACCTACACCTGCTTCTGTTATTCGTTCTGATATGTCGCATGTTTTTGATGATGCCACTTCTGCTATGCGTGATACTTATGATGAAACTACCTCTATGCCTGATACTACTATGCCACTTAGTGATTTTCTTGATGAACAAATTGCTAGGGCTAGAGAAATGGAAAATATTGAATCTCATGATACTGATGAAAGTGATGATGAAGAATCACTTGTTATTCCTAAGGGTTATGTTTTTGCTCAAGAAGCTTCTTTCGCCATCTTAGCTTGCAAAAATAGAAATGAACTTAAAAGGTTATTAGCTAAATGGAGTAAGCAATCTCTAAATGCTAGAATGAAACCTGACCCTGCTTTTGCTACTTCACCTATCTTTTTTACTGATAAGGATTATGAATTCTCTGTTGATCCTGATATAATTACTTTGGTTGAATCTGATCCTTTTAATGGTTATGAATTTGAAACTGTTGTGGCACATCTTACTAAATTGAATGATATAGCCACCCTGTTCACTAAAGATGAGAGAACTCGTTACTTTTACATCATTAAAATATTTCTGTTCTCATTAAAGGGTGATGCTAAGATATGGTTTAATTCTCTTGATCCTGGTTGTGTGCGTAGTCCCCATGATATGATTTATTACTTCTCGGCTAAATATTTCCTTGCTCATAAGAAACAAGCTGCTTTGGATATATATAATTTTGTGCAAATTGAAGAAGAGAGTCTCCCACAAGCTTGGGGGAGGCTTCTCCAATTACTTAATGCTTTGCCTGATCATCCTCTTAAGAAAAATGAAATACTTGATATCTTTTATAATGGACTAACTGATGCCTCCAGAGAATACCTGGATAGTTGTGCTGATTCTGTTTTCAGGGAAAGAACACCGGATGAAGCTGAAATTCTATTGAACAATATGTTGACAAATAAAAATAATTGGACACCTCCGGAGCCAATTCCTGAGCCTATTCCTAAACCAACTCCGAAGAAGAGGGGTATTCTATTTCTCAGTCCTGAAGATATGCAAGAGGCAAAGAAATCTATGTAAGAAAATGGTATTAAAGCTGAAGATGTTAAGAATTTACCTCCTATTGAAGAAATACATGGTCTTAATTTACCGCCTGTTGAAGAAATATATAATCTTAATCCATTACCTATTGAAGAAACTCATGGTCTTGATAACCCGACACAGGTAGTAAAGGTAAATTCTTTCTATAGATATGATAAAGCTGAAATCCCATTTACTAAATTTGCTAGCCCATGCTTAGATGAGTTTGACAAATTCATGGCTAAGCAAGAAGATTTTAATGCTTATTTTGGTAGACAATTGAAATACAATTCAAATATGCTTGAACACTTGGGTGATTATATGGCTAATGTCAAAGGTGAACTTAAACTTATTAGTAAACATGCTTCAATGGTTACCACTCAAGTAGAACAAGTACTTAAAGCTCAAAATGATTTGCTCAATGAATTGAATAGTAAAGATATAATGCTGTTAGAGTGGCTACTAGAACTGGTAAAATGACTCAGGAACCTTTGTATCCTGAAGGCCACCCTAAGAGAATTGAGCAAGATTCTCAGAGAAATAAAATAGATGCACCTAGTCCTTCTAAAAAGAAGAAAAAGAAAAATGATAGGACTTTGCATGCTTCTAGTGAACCTATTACTGAAACACCCGAGAATCCAAATGATATTTCTATTTCTGATGCTGAAACACAATCTGGTAATGAACCTGAAACTAGTGGTAATGTTAATGATAATGTTCATAATGATGCTCAACCTAGTAATGATAATGATGTAGAAATTGAACCTGCTGTTGATCTTAATAACCCACAATCAAAGAATCAACGTTATGATAGGAAAGACTTTGTTGCTAGGAAACATGGTAAAGAAAGAGAGCCCTGGGTTCAGAAACCCATGCCTTTTCCTCCCAAACCATCCAAGAAAAAGGATGATGAGGATTTTGAGCGCTTTGCTGAAATGATTAGGCCTATCTTTTTGCGTATGAGATTAACTGATGTGCTCAAAACAAATCCTTATGCTAAATATATGAAGGATATCATTACTAATAAAAGAAAGATACTGGAAGCTGAAATTTCCACCATGCTTGCTAATTATACATTTAAGGGTGGAATACCAAAGAAACTTGGAGATCCCAGTGTACCAACTATACCATGCTCCATTAAAAGAAACTATGTTAAAACTGCTTTATGTGATCTTGGAGCCGGTGTTAGTGTTATGCCTCTCTCTTTATATCGTAGACTTGACTTGAATAAGTTGACACCTACTGAAATATCTTTGCAAATGGATGATAAATCAACTGCTACACCTATCGGTATTTGTGAGGATGTGCCCGTTGTGGTTGCAAACGTTACTATTTTAACGGACTTTGTTATTCTTGATATTCCCGAGGACGATAGTATGTCTATTATTCTTGGAAGACCCTTTTTGAATACTGCCGGGGCTGTTATTGATTGCACCAAAGGCAATGTCACTTTTCATGTTATGGTAATGAGCATACGGTACACGTTCCGAGGAAACAACCTCAAGTTCATAGTATCAACTCTATTGGAAAAATTCCATCGATTATATTTGGAGGTTTTGAATTTCCTCTTCCTAATGTCAAGAAGAAATATGATATTCTTATTATTGGGGATGTGCATATCCCCGTTGAGGTAACATAGTGTTATTCGAAATTTCTCCGGTTCCATGTTATTCGGAATGAGTTCGTTAACAAGACTTGATCAACCTTTTTAGTGGATTCCTTTTGATGATACTGAGATGGATGAAACTAGAAGGCACAACCTTCTGTACCCCACTTTTACTTTCTGTTATTTATATTAATAAAGTAAAAATAGTATTTTTGTCTGTTTCCTGACTTATCTGTGCAATATAAAAATATCCCGAAAATAAAAGTCCTCAGAATGCCATGCCAATTTAATATGATTTTTCAGGAATATTTGAGGATTTACTGTGCAAAAATTACGGCGGGAGGAGCTGCCACCTGGCCACGAGGGTGGTGGGCGCCCCCCCTATAGGGTGCGCCCCCCTGCCTCGTGGGCCCACGGTGGCCCTCCTCTACTTATCCCAGCACCCATCTTCTTCCTCTATCTCACACAAACCCGAAAAACCAACTCAAGCACGAGTTCCAGCCACTTTTGCTGTGATTTTCGATCTCCTTGCTCAAAGCACCTCTCGCAAAACTGCTTGGGGAGATTGTTCCTTGGTATGTGACTCCTCCATTGGTCCAATTAGTTTTTGTTCTAGTGCTTTATTCTTTGCAAATTTGTGTTGCATAGGTGACCATGTTCTTGAGCTTGCATGTCAAATTTATATGGTTCCAAGTAGTTCTAATGCTTGATATAGACTCTAGGTACTTGTAGGAGTAGTTGCTATCAGTTTTATTGAAGTTGGTTCACTTTTATTTTGAAGTTACTAAAAATTTCAGAATTTTTCAGATAAAAACAATATGTTTAGGAAAATGTTCCAAGGTGGTTCCTCTAAGAAGCAAGGACCCAGGATTGCTATGCATGATGCTGACGAGGATCCACCAAGAGACGCTCCAGTACGACCTTGCGAATGGCCGTTGGAAAATTTTATGGACCGTGCGGAAATTCAAGAAGAATTCAAAGCATATTTGTGCAATGCCGGTCTTGAGGATTTTGAGGCTAACAAATGCCCCCAATATCATGATCTCACAAGTTCATTTGTGAGGAGGTTTGAGTATTCATCTTCGCGTAATTCTCCTTCAGTCATGTTTGATCTTTATGACAAATCTTATACCATGGACCTAGAGGATTTCACTTCTTCTTGCGAACTTCCATCATGGGGCAGTATTAGGGATCCCCCTAAATCTGAATTTAGAAACTTTCTTGCTAATATAACTGTGGGGGAATCCAGAGACATAACACAGGCTACCATAGGGAGCATTCACTTTCCTGCTATACATTATTTTGCTCTCTTCATCGGTAGATGCATAAATGCTAAGGATGAAGCATGTCACATGTGTGTCCCTGATCTTAGCATTCTTAGGAATGCTGTGTTAGGAGACCAATCTTATCATATGGGAGCCATTGTAGCTCGTAGGTTGCATCATAATAGACATAATGGAGATTTCTTTGGAGGAATTTATGCAACCCGCTTAGCTCATTTTCTTGAAATATACATTCGTGAGGGTGATATGGAGTTACCTCCTGCATATTTAAATTATAACTCTATGGCTTCGCACCAGTTTGTTGAGAAGCCTGAATTACCTCTCTTATATCGCTTAATTTTTGATAAACGACGTGTTTCATATTACTCTCCCTACTCCTGCCTTCTTTGATTCGCAGACAAAAGGAAGATATGTTATTCCCAGAGAGGAGGCAGAAGAGTACGAGAGGAGAGCAAAGGCAGCCCGACTCCACGCTGCAGCTCAGCAGGCGATAACCGCTGCACATCAGTATGATCCCAACTATCCTTCCTCATCACAGTACGACCCCAACAACTATTATTATGGATATCCACCAGGCCAGCCGTGGCCATAGACCAACTTAGGACAAAAGCCTAAGCTTGGGGAGTATGTATTTCTCACTGACATTACATTTATGTTCACACACACTCATTGCTAGATGTCGGTGCTCATACTTTTTCACTGTAATGTCCATGCTAGTTTATTTTCTTTTTCCTGCTTTCTTCTTGTGTGTTTGTTAAACCTTAAGAAAAACCAAAAAAATTAGTAAGTAGTTTATTTTTCTACTGTAGTAGTATTAATTAAAAAGAAAAACCCAAAAATATTTCCCGTTCTTCTTCTGCTTGTTGGGAGCTTTCCCGTGTAAATAGTTTTATTTCTTTTCTTTTCTTTGGGGGTCAGTAGGAGAAGACCATAATTAAATTGTTGAAGTGGCTCTTATATGCATTATTGTTGATTTAACCAAGAGCCCATATTGCCTTGTCTTCTCCTGTTTATTGAAAGCTCGCAGATTCCAGCTTAGTCCAATGCACGTACACTCTTATTATTATTCACACCGTTCGGTCATGCAAGCGAAAGGCAATTATGATGATATATGATGGACTGACTAAGATGAGAAAAGCTGGTATGAAGTCGACCTCTTTTGTTTTTGTAAATATGATGAGCCCGTCGTTCTTGATTCAGCTTATTATGAATAAACATGTTTGCAATGACAATTAGAGATCATAGTTGCTTGTGTCGTGCTTGATTAGATATGAGTTATAATGATTTACCTTGTATGCCAACATGCTATTGAGATGATTATGATGTGGTATGATGGAGTGGTATCCTCTTTTGAATGATTTAAGTGACTTGACTTGGCACATTCTCACGCATGTAGTTGAAACAAAATCAACATAGCCTTCACGATATTTATGTTCATGGTGGATTATATCCTACTCATGCTTGCATCCAATGTTTATTAATTTTAATGCATGTACATGGCGGTTGTCGCTCTCTAGTTGGTCGCTTCCCAGTCTTTTGCTAGCCTTCACCTGTACTAAGCAGGAATACTGCTTGTGCATCCAATCCCTTAAACCCCAAAGTTATTCCAGATGAGTCCACTATACCTTCCTATATGCGGCATCTACCTGCCGTTCCAAGTAAATTTGTATGTGCCAAACTCTAAACCTTCAAACAAACATTCTGTTTTGTATGCTCGAATAGCTCATGTATCAACAAAGGTTGTTCTTATCTTCCGTGTTAGGCGGGTTATTCTCAAGAGGAGTGGACTCCGCTCCTCACTCACGAGAAAATGGCTGGTCACCGGGATGCCCAGTCCCATGCTTTATGGAAACTAAATCAAAATTAATTGCAAACAAAACTCCCCCTGGGACCTGATGTATGTTGGAGGCACTCGTTGTTTCGAGCAAGCCATGGATTGATGCTTGTTGGTGGAGGGGGAGTATAAACTTTACCATTTTGTTTGGGAACCGCCTATAATGTGTTTAGCATGGAAGATATCGTCATCTCTTAGTTGTTGCGTTGACAATGGAAGTATACCGCTCAAAATACAATTTATCTGTATTTCAAAACTGAGCTCTGGCACCTCTACAAATCCCTGCTTCCCTCTGCGAAGGGCCTATCCATTTACTTTTATGTTGAGTCATCACCCTCTTATTAAAAAGCACTAGCTAGAGAGCACAACTATCATTTGCATTCATTACTATTAATTTATATTGGGTATGACTATGATTGGATCTCTTTTACCATGAATTACAATGTCTAGTCAGTCCTTGATCTTTAAAGGTGCTCTGCGTTTATGTTTTGCGGTTTCAGAAAGGGCTAGCGAGATACCATCTTGTTATATCATATTATGATTGTTTTGAGAAAGTGTTGTCATCCGAGATTTCTTATTATGACTAGATAGTTGATTATGCTATTGATACGAGTAATTGTGAGACCTGAGAATTATTGCAAATGTGGTTAGTTATGATCTATGCTGAAAACTTGAATGCTGGCTTGACATTGTTACAACAACAAGAGCAAACAGAGTTTGTAAAAGTTTTTCTTTCTTTCTTTCAGTTTGTCAATTGAATTGCTTGAGGACAAGCAAGGGTTTGAGCTTGGGAGAGTTGATACGTCTCCGTCGTATCTACTTTTCCAAACATATTTGCCCTTGTTTTGGACTCTAACTTGTATGACTTGAATGGAACTAACCCGGACTGACGTTGTTTTCAGCAGAATTACCATGGTGTTGTTTTATGTGCAGAAAACAAATATTCTCGGAATGACCTGAAACTCCACGAAACATCTTAGAAAAAACAATAAAAAATCCTCGCCAAAGATGAAGACCAGGGGTCCCACACCCTTCTCATGAGGGTGCCCCCCCTAGGGCGCGCCCCCCTACCTCGTGGGCCCCCTATTGCGTCTCCGACTCCAACTCCACCTCCATATATTGAGTTTCGATGAGAAAAAAATCAGAGAGAAGAAATCATCGCGTTTTACGATACGGAGCCGCCGCCAAGCCCTAAAACCTCTCGGGAGGGCTGATCTGGAGTCTGTTCGGGGCTCCGGAGAGGGGGATTCGCCGTCGTCATCATCAACCATCCTCCATCACCAATTTCATGATGCTCACCGCCGTGCGTGAGTAATTCCATCATAGGCTTGCTGGACGGTGATGGGTTGGATGAGATTTATCATGTAATCGAGTTAGTTTTGTTAGGGTTTGATCCCTAGTATCCATTATGTTCTGAGATTGATGTTGCTATGACTTTGCTATGCTTAATGCTTGTCACTAGGTCCCGAGTGCCATGATTTCAGATCTGAACCTATTATGTTTTCATGAATATATGTGAGTTCTTGATCCTATCTTGCAAGTCTATAGTCACCTACTATGTGTTATGATCCGGCAACCCCGAAGTGACAATAATCGGGACCACTCCCGGTGATGACCATAGTTTGAGGAGTTCATGTATTCACTATGTGCTAATGCTTTGTTCCGGTTCTCTATAAAAGGAGGCCTTAATATCCCTTAGTTTCCAATAGGACCCCGCTGCCACGGGAGGGTAGGACAAAAGATGTCATGCAAGTTCTTTTCCATAAGCACGTATGACTATATACGGAATACATGCCTACATTACATTGATGAATTGGAGCTAGTTCTGTGTCAATCTATGTTATGAATGTTACATGATGAACCGCATCCGGCATAATTATCCATCACTGATCCGGTGCCTACGAGTTTTCCATATACTGGTTCTCGCTTATTTACTTTCCCGCTGCTACTGTTACAATCACTACAAAATACCAAAAACATTACTTTTGCTGTCTTTACTTTTGTTGCTGCTACCACCACTATCATATTAATTTGCTACTAAACACTTTGCCGCAGATACTAAGTTTCCAGGTGTGGTTGAATTGACAACTCAGCTGCTAATACTTGAGAATATTCTTTGGCTCCCCTTGTGTCGAATCAATAAATTTGGGTTGAATACTCTACCCTCGAAAGCTATTGCGATCCCCTATACTTGTGGGTCATCAAGAACCTCATGAGCTTTATCGAAGAGTAACCAAACTCGTGGTTTCACTCTAAGATCATGGGAGCAAGGACACGGATGACAATTGGATCAAGCGCAAATTCCTCAAGGTAATGATGCCTTACCACAAGGATATGTCCTCCGTCATTCGTCAAAGGCCGGACTTCCACACCTTGTCCTCAAGTGAAGTGTTGCATGAGTTTGTGGCTATGAGCATCTTGGACAAGACCGCCGACAATGCGGTGCTTTGCTCTCAAAGGGCAAGGAAGCCCAACCTTGCATTGAAGGTCAAGGTTTGTGTTGAAGAAGAATAAGAAGAGGAAAGCAACCCCAAAGATACAAAGTATGCCTATCATGATCACATGGCACTTGCTTCAAGGCAATTTTGGAGCAAGAAAAACTCAAGGCCAAACTTCAACAAGAACATCTCAAGTGGCACGAAGAGCAAGCAACGTGTGAGGACTTGCTATAATTGTGGCAATGTGAGCCATTTTGTTGCGGAGTGCCCGTATGAGAAGAGGGAATACAATGGTGGCAAGCTCATCCGAAAGGACAAAGCCAAGTCTTCCCCAAACAAGAGCAACTTCACCAAGAAGACCCCTCACAAGGCATTGGTGGTTCAAGAAGAGTACCATGAGGATGATGAAGATGGTGAGTCGGTTGCCATGGCCTCTGTTGCCATTGCAACAACTCCACGAGTGTCTCTCTTTGACTCACCCAGTGAGAACATCACCGCCAAGTGCCTCATGGCTAAAGCCACCAACAATGTAACCCCCAACATTAAAACTACCATCATTAATAATCCTTCCTTGACGGATTGCATTGATTAATATGAGGGATCTAGTGTGGAGGAAAATGAGTTTGAGTCCTTTATGGGTAAACTCAAGGGTAAATCCAAGAAGCATTTCGTTGCTCTCTTGGAACAACTTGGTGAAGCCAATGACATGATCGAGGCTCATGAAGATACTATCTCCAAGATGGAGGGGCATAGTCATGACTATGTCGATGAGATTTCGGATCTTTCCAATGATCTTGAGGAAGAGCGTTGTGATGGCCTGGCTTATTAGGGATGATAGACTACTCATATCAATAAGGAATTCCTTCTTTTCTGGTAGCCCATTCGGATAGAACTCCAAAGTTAAGCGTGCTCAGCTTGGAGTAGTGTCAGCATGGGTGACCGACCGGGAAGTTGCTCCCGGGTGTGCATGAGTGAGGACAAAGTGCGCAGAAAAGACTAGTATTGATCTGTGGGGCCAGTCTAGATCCCGCCAGGAGTAACGACCACTGGTGGGTGTGTCTGGGACGTTACAAGTTGGTATCAGAGCCGACCCTCGTAGTTACACGGATGGTTGCGGACAGGTGCGTGGTCATGTTGTTCATGACGTTTGTGACCCGTCGTGGCACCCAGCATGGCACATGTACCGGACTGGATGCACAGACGTATGTACCAAGAGGGAACGTTCTTGTGGCCCGACGAGGACGTCGGTTCCTCTGAGTGGGGGTGTATGTGATGGCCTGGCTTATTAGGGATGATAGACTACTCATATCAATAAGGAATTCCTTCTTTTCCGGTAGCCCATTCGGACAGAACTCCAAAGTTAAGCGTGCTCATCTTGGAGTAGTGTCAGCATGGGTGATCGACCGGGAAGTTGCTCCCGGGTGTGCATGAGTGAGGACAAAGTGCGCAGAAAAGACTAGTATTGATCTGTGGGGCCAGTCTAGATCCCGCCAGGAGTAATGAACACCAGTGGGTGTGTCCGGAGCGTTACAAGTGTGGTCATCGTTTGGCTCTTGAGGAGTCACACAACGTTGATCACGCTAAGTTAAAGAAAGATTTTGATCATGCTCTTGTTGTTTCTTGTGTGCTAAACTCCAAGAAGGCCAAGCTTGGGGTTGATCTTGCTAGACTCAAAGAGGAGTTTGACCTACTTGACAAGGCTCACAAGGTCTTGAAGGGTGCTCATGCTAGCCTCAAAGAGTCTCATGGTCAACTTCAAGTAAAGCTAACCAAGGAGAAAGCCACTTTTCCTCGTATGATGTTAATTGATAATGCAAATTCTACTAACCCATGTTGTGAGCATGTGCATCTTGTTGAGGAGAACGCTAAGTTAAAGGTGCAACTTGAGAAAGGTCTTGTGTCTTGCATACAAGGCGAGAAGAACCTCAACGACCTTTTAACCAACCAAAAAGGAGTTGTGGCCAAGTAAGGGATTGGCTACGTGCCCAAGTCCAAGAACAAGAAGAAGAATGACAAGGTCAAACGACCTCCTCCTTTCAAGCAAACCTTTGTGGAGGAGGGAGATGGTGCTACTAAGGAGAAGGAGAAGAACACCGTGAGGGGTAGTGATGCCAAGAAGGGCAATGCTTCCCTTCCCAATAAAGCCGGTGACTTTATCCCTTCTTATGTGTTGTGCCATGCTAGAGATGGGCATGTTTATGCCAAAATTGTTGGTTCTCCTTATGAGTACATTGAATGGTCTATTTGGGTTCCTAAGACCCTTGTTACTAACATTAAAGGACCCATTACAAAATGGGTACCTAAAACCAAGCATTGATCTCTTGTAGGTGTTTGCTTCTGGTGGGGGTTCATGGTTGCTCGATAGTGGAGCTACTAATCATATGAGCGGAAGCAAGGACTTGGTGGCGGACGTGCAAAAGATTCCATCCATGCCCACCAACATCGAGTGGGGTGACGCCTCGTCCTCTAAGGTATTGGGACTCGGCGAGGTTGTCATTTCTCATGATCTTACGATCGAGAAGGTCATGCTTGTTGAGTCCCTTGCATACAATTTACTTTCCGTTCGTCAACTAGCACTCATGGGTTTTGCCACCTTCTTTGATGTTGATACCATGGCCCTCTTGTGGAGCAAGACTCTTAAAGTAGCCTTTGTTGGGCATGTCGAAAACGGTCTCTATGTGATCAACTTTTCGGAGCGACTCACTAAGACCGCGACATGCCTAATGGTAAAGTTGACGTGGGATGGCTTTGGCATCACCGTCTAGCCCATGTCAATATGAGATCTTTGCAAAGTCTTCTCAAGGGGGACCATGTCCGTGGACTAACAAATGTTAGTTTTGCCAAAGATCGTGCTTGCAGTGCTTGTATCGAAGGAAAGCTACATGAAAAGGCTCACCCTCCCACGACCATCATTTTCTCGAAGAGGCCTTTGGAGCTCCTTTACATGGATCTCTTTGGGCCTCCATCTTTTGATAGTCTTGAGGGTAGGAAGTATTGCTTGGTGATTGTGGATGATTATTCAAGATACACTTGGGTATATTTCTTCAAGAGGAAGAGTGAGACCCAACAAAATGTCATCGACTTTGCAAATGAGGCTCAACGTCAACACAATGCAAACATCTTGACAATAAGAAGTGACAACGGCACCGAGTTCAAGAACTACACCTTGGATGAGTTTCTTAGTGATGAGGGGATCAAGCATCAATATTCCGCACCATACACCCCTCAACAATATGGTGTAGCGGAGAGGAAGAACCGGACGTTGATGGATGCGGCAAGGACCATGATGGCGGAGTTCAAGTATCCATACAACTTTTAGGCCGAAGCCATCAACACCGCATGTCATGCATCAAATCGGCTCTACCTCCGCAAAGGCTTGAACAAGACTCCATATGATATACTCACCGGGAACAAGCCCAACCTCAAGTACTTCCGGGTGTTCGGGTGTAAGTGTTTCATTCTTAAGGAAGGTGTTTGTTTGTCTAAATTTGAGGCTAGAGCTCATGAGGGCATATTTGTTGGTTATGCTACAAACTCCCATGCTTACTGTGTCCTCAATAAGTCCACGGGACTTATTGAGGAGACATGTAATGTGGAGTTTGATGAGAATAACGGCTCCCAAGTGGAGCAAAGTGGCACTTGTGATGTAGGTGATGAAATTCCTCCCCAAGCCATAAGAAGAATGGGTGTTGGTTTTGTCCTACCCATTGAGGAACCCCTTGTGGCTGAAGGAGAAGGACAATGCTCCACTCTTGTGGAGCCATCACCAACCCAAGGCCCACACACTTCCGAAGAAAAAAGTGAAGGCCCTCAACATCAAGAACAAGACCAAGGGCAAGGTCAATCTCAAGATGGTGTTGTAACATCAAGTGGTTCCCAAGGTCAAGTTCTCTCCTCCGAGCAAGTTCAAGATCAAGAGCTTCTTCGAGATCAAGAACAAGCTCAAGACGGCGCTCAAGATGATCAAGTGACCACTCCTCATCTCACCCCCGAGGAGGAATTGGAGCGTCGTGCCGCCAAGATTGCTTCCAAGCTCTCCACCAAGGATCATCTCATGACAAATGTGCTTGGAAGCTTAAGAAAGGGGGTAAGCACTCGTAGACAATTAGCAAACTATTGTGAACATCACACGTTTTTCTCTTGTGTTGAGCCTCAAAAGGTCTATGAGGCGCTCGAAGATCCGGATTGGCTCAATGCCATGCATGAAGAACTCAACAACTTCGAGCGCAACAAGGTGTGGAGATTGGTGCCAAGGCCAACGGGGAACCACAATGTCATTGGAACCAAGTGGATATTCAAGAACAAGCAAGATGCGCATGGGATTATCATTCGCAACAAGGCTCGGTTGGTAGCACAAGGCTACTTCCAAGTCGAGGGTATCGACTACGGTGAAACATTTGCCCCCATTGCTCATCTTGAATCCATTCGCATGTTGATTGCATATGCTTCTCATCATAACTTTAAGTACAACAAATGGATGTGAAGAGTGCTTTTCTTAATGGTCCCATTAATGAGTTGGTTTATGTCAAGCAACCCCCCGGGTTCGAGGATCCCTACTTTTTCGATCATGTGTATCAACTCGATAAGGCACTCTATGGCCTTAAACAAGCCCCACGTGCGTGGTATGACCACCTTACCGAGTTGTTACAAGACCGTGGTTTTGAAGTTGGGCTAATCGACCCCACTCTTTTTACTAAGAAGGTCAAAGGGGAGTTGTTTGTGTGCCAATTATATGTTGATGATATTATCTTTGGTTCCCCTGACAAACCTTTCAATGAGGAATTTGCCTCTCTCATGACCTCAAAGTTCGAGATGGCTTCCATTGGAGAGTTGAAGTTCTTTCCCGGGTTTGAAGTGAAGCAAAGAAGAGAATGAACCTTCATGAACCAAGCCAAATACATTCAAGACATGCTCAAGAGATTCAAGCTAAGTGATGTCAAGCCGGCGTCCACTCCTATGCTCGTCAAATGCCAACTTGACATAGATCCCAATGGTAAAGCGGTGGATCAAAAGGTATATCGCTCCATGATTGGCTCTTTGCTTTAACTTTGTGCATCTAGACCGGATATCATGTTGAGTGTGGGAATTTGTGCACGGTTTCAAGCCGCACCTAAGGAAAGTCACATCGTGGCGGTCAAGCGAATCTTTCGATATTTGGCTCATACCACAAACTTTGGCCTATGGTACCCAAGAGGAGCAAAATTCAAGCTTGTAGGTTATTTGGACTCGGATTGGGCGGGAGACAAAGTGGATAGGAAGTCCACTTCCGGAGGGTGCCAATTTCTCGGTTGCTCTTTGGTGAGTTGGTCTTCCAAGAAGCAAAGTTGTGTGTCTCTCTCATCCACCGAAGCGGAATATATGGCCGACGGTAGTTGTTGTGCACAACTCTTATGGATGAGGCAAACTTTAAAGGATTACGGTGTCATTTGTGACAAAGTGCCTCTTTGGTGTGACAATGAAAGTGCAATCAAGATTTCTCTCAACCCGGTGCAACACTTCAAGACGAAGCATATTGAGATCCGGTATCACTTCATCCGGGATCATATTAGGCGAGGAGAGATCGAGCTCAACTATGTCAACACTCTTGATAACCTTGCAGACATCTTCACGAAGCCCTTGGATGAAGCAAGATTTCGCGAGTTAAGGCATAAGCTAAATATCATTGATTCGAGCAATGTTGCTTGAACCCATGCACACCCCACCATACTCAACTTGTTATCTTGTTTAGGTGCAGGCATGGACATAGGGGGAGTGTTGTTCTCTCAATGAACTCTCCCTCCCCCCATTATGCATAAATTGATCAAGTCTTTCACATTAGCCATTTTTGATGGCACTTGTGCTTCAAAGACGAGTTTTGGTCATGGGCCCAAGGATAATTCTTCGCGGTGCCATACCAATTGACTCAAACATAGGTGGCTCCGGCCACCGCCCTCTCCTTGGAGAGGTTCTCGTGTTTGGTCCTTGTTGTCTCTTGCCCTTCTTTCTTTCTCCGTGCTGAGCGTGTTCTTGTGGTGTCTCGTTCGCTTGTCGTTTTTTTTCTTGCGTAGCCCCTTTTCTTTTTGTTTGAAACTTGCATCATTTTGAGCTCACGGTACTACCGCTTGTGGAGTGCGCGGTACTTCCACACCCAGCGTGGCAGTAATTTTTTACTACCGCATGGGGGGAGCGGTACTACCGCTTTGGTGCGGCACTTCCGCCCGAGCGGTACTACCGCGATGAGATGCGGTACTACCGCGCTGCCGAGGGTGCGTGGGGTTAAGACCCAGGCATGGGGAGTTCCAACTCCCCCATATCCATTCGTCTGTCTCTCTCCCCACTGCCTCTCTCTCTCTCTTGCTCAAGAATGGCACCGGAGAGCCTCGCCGGATCTCCGTCCCTGGCTGCTCTCCTCGGATTCCGACCGGTGGGATCGTTCCCCACCACTTCCTCTTGCCATGGATCAAGGTCTCTCCCCAAATCCCTCTCTCTTTTGTTTGTGCTTTCGCTTCTAGGTTTTGGGGAGATGCATGTTTATTCTTGAGATTTTAGGCCAAATCTTTGCAAGAGTAGGATGTAGGAGAGCAGTGATGCGTAGAAAGTGTACTTGATATGTTGTCCCGTGGTAGATTTGATCAACCGTAGTACCGCCTCGTTGTCGTGGTTGTTCTCAGATTCATCTGATCGGATCTAATGCCGTGCGGTACTACCGCCTAGCAGGTGCGGTACTACCGTTCGTACGGTACTACCGCTCCTCAGGCGCGGTACTACCGCACGGGCCGCGGTACTAAAGCTCTGCTGCCGCTCCGAGCCCCGGTACTACCGTGCCACCGCGCGGTACTACCGCGACTAGGAGCGGCACTAATTTTTTAGTACCGCGCGACCAGGACATACTACCGCTGCTGTCAAATCTTCTTCATGGCAATTACCATATGCATTTTCTACTGGTTTCTTGTGTTTTGTTGTGGTCTTTGTTTTGACCTGTCTCGATTCTCGTGTGTGTTTGTGTTTTGTGTGTGTCTCAGGTGGTGGCTCTGGTGTCCCTGCTTGTCGTTCCAATCCAAGCCGAGACACGGGTTCCAAGCGTCTGCGCAACCAAGAGGATGTTCCAGAGGGATCCAATGCCCCCAAGCGCAATGTCAAGACCACTGCTAGCAAGGTCAAGGAACCAACAAGGG
Organism: Triticum urartu; assembly: GCF_003073215.2. NCBI lineage: Eukaryota > Viridiplantae > Streptophyta > Magnoliopsida > Poales > Poaceae > Triticum > Triticum urartu. The sequence goes on along the minus strand of NC_053025.1, from coordinate 89,400,606 downwards.
ACATGGATGAGATACCTCTTGCTGAGTTTGTCTCTCTCAGGAAGATCAACCCCTATGCGCATCCTCGTGCAAACTTCAGAGGGAATGAACTGTTTTGGACAAAGTAGCAGAATCTCATTTACTTGGATGTGATCAAGGCGAAGCAGAATCTATATGTGGATGTGCACTGGATCGACATGCATCACATGAGGGAGGATAAGCATCGTCGCTACTTTGGTGACGCCTTGGACCTTGTGGAGCAGTTTGCCATTGAGGATGTGATCTCTTTTCATCTGGACTATGACCTCGAGCTAGTGGCCTAGTTCTTTGCCTCGGTCCACTTCCACTCTGGGG
>NC_053025.1:89387433-89399149 GCF_003073215.2 Triticum urartu | reverse complement strand
ATACCCTAGTGTCATAATAACAACTCCAACATATATGTCGAGGCAATAGAGTACCTCAACTCACCGATTAGTGTGCTTAATCTGGCCCAAAAGGACATTGGAAATGGGATGAAGAGATTTGCAAATGCATCAGACTATTTAGAAACCTGGGATGACTCGGATAGCATAACGACTCTAAATGCTCAAAAAGATTTGAGGCATCCTGCAAAATGGTGGCATAACCACTCAGAAGCACAAAATCAAGGTTTCGAGACCAACTATGAACACACGGGGGTGGTAGAAACTGAACTGGGGCTTAAATCCATCAATCCTATAAGTCTCTAGCATAGTAACTCGTCATCCTGATAGATAGATGAGAAGGCCTAGTTCTTAATCCCCGTAGAAAGGAATAGGATGACTCAGATCAGAGGGCATGAGGTATAAGGAGTAAAAAGAGCCTTACATTCCCTTCCACAATCAATTCCCTTATATAACTAAAGCATTTCTAGACACGACTTCGACCAGTTTGGCTTGGTAATCCTACAGGCAGCCTGGCTCTGATACCAAAGCTGTCAGGACCTTGATTCCAAGTCACATCGATCTAGCATGTAACACCTCATATCGCTTTGCGGCCTCACGCACGGTATTCCCACGGGTGTCGCCTTACTATGGCCCGGGACCATTTGCGTCTTTTGGCTCACGTATATGATAGTGTCGCTAGCATCCATATGACAGAGAACCTGGGCTGACATGGCTAGTCGTGAACCCAAAGCGGCACCAACCTATGGGGACAGGCATACATGTATCACATCGAGCATGTCGGTCAGCAGCGTGTGAATCCGGCTGTAGCACTGGGCTAACAGGACTCCGGGAACCCGGGCTTAGCAGGCTAGGCAGGACTCTGGATGTCACCGCGTGACATTTCCCCAAAGGGACAGACACAGGAACAAAGTGAAACACATGCCGGCTAGTCAAGTGTCCTGAGCAGTAGTGCTGGGCTAGCAGGACTCCGGTGAACCGGGCTGTAGCGGACTACTATGGCTCATGGAAGCACAAGACTACATTTCCCCATAAGAGAGGCTACCAAGGATAAACAACTAGGTTGTCGGATCCCACACATACCAAGCATTTCAATCATACACACAATATGCTCGATATGTGTAAATACAACATGGCATCACAACATAACTCTACGACTCAAGTATTTATTCATTAGGCTCCGAAGAGTGAGATATTACAAACATGGGTCTCATGACCCAACATTCAGAGCATACAAGTCAAAGCACATGCGGAAGCTTAACATGTCTGAGTACAGACATCTACAAATGAAAAAGGCTGAGAAGCCTGACTATCTACCAGATCCTGCCGAGGGCACAAGATCGTAGCTGAGGTAACAAGCTAAACGTCAAAGTCCATGCGGAACTACTAGATAGACTGACGTCTCTCTGCAAAACATAAAATAAGCAAACGTGAGTACAAATGTACCCAGCAAGTCTTACATCAGAACTAACTACATATGCATCAGTATCAATAAAGGGGGTGGTGGAGTTTGACTGCAGCAAGCCAGCTTTGACTCAGTGGCTAACCTGAACTACGACTGCAAGTAACTCTTTTGAGGTGGCGCACACGAGTCCACAAATTCACCATACCAATACAACACTATGTATCCGCTCCCGCCTCCCTGCGAGAACGCCATCCATAGCACTCACACTTATCTTGCGAGTTTTAGAGTATCCACTTTCACTTGTCTATGAACTATGCAAGCGGTCCAAGTTTCCATATCCGAGGAATCTGGCTATTCGAATAGATAATGATAACCCTGCAGGGGTGTACTTCTTCACACACGCTCTCGCCACTTATCGCCCTGTACACGTCATGTACCTCGGCAACCTTCAAGCGGAAGCCAGGCGAGGGAGTCGGCCACGACCTGACTAACCAACAAGTCTCTAGTCCAGGTTTATCGCCTATTCGGGTTCCATCCGCAAGGAGATCCGGCCGGGGTGTCGCTCACGGCCCCAAACGATGTGAGCAGGGTTCCCAAGCCCACCATCCGGGTGCCACTTGGTACACCGTGCCGCGGTGCCTAGTCTGTCCCAAGCCCACCTGCACCGGGTGCCACTTGGTAGACTACTAACACTACCTACAAACACCAGAAACTAGTTGCAACTCCTGGACAGAGATCGAGTTGATTAATAAGCCGAGAGGGGCCGAGTTACCGGAACCCAATGTGTGGTAGTAAGTGTTCATGGATCACAAACACAGGACTTAGTTCCTGAGGACGGCTGTAATGAGACAATCCACCATGTACTCCTACATGGCCTCTCACCGCTACCTTTACCAAATCGTGTTCACACACTTAGCCCTCAACGGTTGGACATGTTCACCACGTTCCAATTCATTCCCAATGAATCAGACCAGACTCAACTCTAAGCAGTAGCAGGCATGACAAACAAGCATGAATGAGTAGGCACATCAGGGCTCAAACAACTCCTACTCATGCTAGTGGGTTTCATCTATTTACTGTGGCAATGACAGGTCATGCAGAGGAAAGGGTTCAACTATCGCAGCATGTAACAGTTGAATCGGTGTTGCCCTAATGCACTAAAAGAGAGCAGGAGCGAGAGAGTGGGACTGTATCGGAATGAACAAGGGGGTTTTGCTTGCCTAGCACTTCTGAAGATAACATTGAGTCTTCATCAGTGTCAACGATCACAGCGTCGGAGCAGTGTCTACCGAGAGGGAACAATTACCGGCAAACAAGGAAGAACACAATCAATGCGATGCAACAATATGATGCATGATCATGACATGGCAATATGCTGTTGATTTGGGCTAATGCAACAGAAAGTCATTTTAATTTAAGTGGAATTCAAAACTACATCAAATTCCAACTCCAAACCTATTATGAAATTTGCCCTAATCATGTTTCATCCTAAACAGTGAGGTTAACTTGCTCAAACATGCATGAAAATGGTACAGATGGATTCCTTGAATTTTTCTGATAATTTTCCATATATAAATTATTTCATCTGATTCGAGTCACGTGAATTTCTATTGATTTTTACAAGTTCTTTCGCACGACACTTTCGGAAAGTATTATACCGGAGACCGAAGATAGAATATGATCCAGAAAGCCTATTACAGCGTGCTAGAGTCGCATGTACGTCTGGAGCCGAGTGCTCGACCCATCGTCTCCCCAAGGTCTACGTGCTAGTGTCGTCCAAGTCAAACACCGCCTAGAGTGGTCCCACGTAGTTCGAGTGTCACGAGAGTGCTAGTTAGCCCGGTCACAGACTATCGTGCTCCAGTCAAATCTGCCACCGCTCTCGCAGGATCGGAATATACTAGACGCGGTCCACTGAGGTTTTGAATTAATCTAAGCTACGAAAATAAAACATAACCTAAACAGAAGTCATAGTTTCAGGGCCCACTAACGGGCGGGAGCAGTGACTCTAGGTTAGTAGCGAGTTTCGTGTGCTCGCATAATGGAACTTCATGGCCCAGGATCAGGCGTAAACGTCCGGCGACGTCCCGCCCGTCAGGCTATCGATGCGACCTGAAGCGCGGCGGAGCCCGCACGGCAGGCCAAGACGCACCGATGATACGGGGCTTCTCTGACCGCACAGAGGAAGCCCGCCCAAGCCGTATTAGGCTGGTCGAGAGGATCCGATTGGGCGTCTTTTACATGGGGTGTAAATCCTCTTTGTGGCAAAGCACGTCCCGGCTGCCGGGACAGCACGTGTTAGCGTATGCCGGTTTATCCATACTGACATCCTGATGTCGGCGATACCGACCCAAGGCGGCTGTGAGAAGCTGAGCCACAGAAGAGACCGAGGAGAAAAAGGCAGACGCTCAGCGACAGGGGCCGGCGTGGTTTCAGCGGGCTGGGGATACCGGCAAGCGGCGAATCGCATGCGACGGGCCGCCAAGGCAGGGGACAGATGGTGGTTGTGGCGATGCTGCGGGGCTCCCGGGGTCTTCATCTTCGTCGTAGAGGGGCTTCGGGGCATGGCGGACCTCGGCGACAAGCTGGATAGGCAAGGGGGGCTCGGTGGCCGCGGTGGTGACGAGCAGCGACGGCGAGCTCCGCTAGGGGAAGAAAGCAGAGGAGCGAGGGAGAAGCAGAGGGGTCGGTGGGTTCCGGAGGCCACGGGGAGACGTTCCCAGCGTCGCGCTGGCCAGGGAGGGGCCAGGCAGGCAAGCAGGAGGTGGAGGCTCGGGCACGGCGCGTCAACACGCCTCTGCCAGTAGGCAGAGGTTGAAGACGGCTCTGCCCCTGGTGGGCTGGGCCACCAGGTGGGCTGGCCGGTGCAGCTGGGCCGACTACTAGGCAATAAGGCCAGGTAGGTTTTCCCTCTTTCTCTTTTAATTTTGTTTTCTATTATTCTGTAGTCTTTGTGGCTTTTCTAAAAATACCTAGACCCTTTCAAAAATCACCAAACTGAACATGCCCACTGGAATAGAATAAACCCAACATGAAACATTTCAGTTTGGGATTATTTGGACATTATTTCTTATATAACAGAAATAATTCCAACCCAAATATATTATTGATTTAAATCAAAGGCCCAAATAAATTATTTCTGTGACTCCCAAAATATTGGTTTGAATTTCACCTCATGCCAATATTTTCACAGAATAACAGGAACATTTTCTTGGACTCATTTGAAGAAATTTTTAACTTGCTCATTTTCAAAGATTTCTGAGGCTTTGGGAATTCCCTCAACTCGATTTTCCTTGAATTTAAACATGATGCAACAACCAAGATAGTCCAAGGCCAAGCTGAAGCTAGGGATGTGACAACTCACCCCCACTAAGCAAGAATCTCGTCCTGAGATTCAAGTCGTGAGGTAAGGAGATAGAGGGACACAAGCTAACATAATCTTCATGATCCAGATGTCTTTCTTGAGGATATTGATTCATTGCTCATCTTGATCTTGACGTCTTTGCTTTCGGGATCTTCATCCAGCATGATGACGGCAGAAAGAAATTCTACAGAAATCGATCTCCTCGAAGATCGAGCACTCAAGATCAACTCATGGAGTGAGATATAAAACATCTCTTGAGCTGAGACACGAAACACACAGGGGTGATGGAAAGAAGCGGATGATAAAGGTTCAAATTTGGTAGGCAACAATTCCACGCTTAAGTAGGATGGTGCATGGTTTCAAAGTAGCGAGGAGATAATTGCCATGATACCATAACGAGACATCTTAAGGAAGTGACTCGCAGAAATATTCCCTTAAGTGGCAAAAAGAATTACTTTTGATTCAGAGATCATTGAAACTCTTCATACCAGCTTAAGGCAATTTACAATTGATCGTTTGAGGTAGCTTGAAGAGATGGCATACTTGGACTAGGGATGGATGATGTGGACTACCTTGTTGAAGACAACGCAATGGATGATTTTTGCTTATCATCGAAGATGGATGGAACCCGTGGTAGGACCACTTTGAAGATGATCCTGATCAGTAATTACTGAGAAGGGTAGTCCGTAGTAGGATGACACAATGGCGGTGCAAGCTGGGAACAAAATGCAAATGCTAGGAATGATTCTAGTAACTGGGGAGAAACCCAATAGTAGAGAGAGATTCCACTGTTTGAGAGGTTATGGCATAATCGAAGAAACTGAGAACGGATCCCAATTAATGCCGACGATAAATCCTAGTGCTTGCGCGTGCTCTCAAGAACTTGAGCATTTCCGTATTCATCAAGGTTCTTCCAATATCCGTGTCAAGGATCCTGGCAACACAACACGCTACCATGATGAATAATGGTGGAAGATGTAGATGCAAAGAAAGATAACACTTTCTCAGATTTCACCTTAGCGAGGCCAAGGGATTAGAATCTGGATGAACGACCGAGAGACATTTAGCACTCCGCCTCTAATGTTCTCCTTGATGTGCTAGAGTAATCCATTCATAGATATGGTTTGATATCTAGAACATCAAGTAAAAGGTTAGACTTCGGAAGCTCAAGAATCCATAAGGAATAACTACGGAGGCAGATCCTGTGAGATCCTTATGGGGAGGTGACTAACTTCTTCAACCAGGATACTACAATAATAGGCCTTCCGGTTAGGAGTGTTGGCCACGACATCCACGTTACCGGTTACAGAGGGACCAACAATATAGTTCTTGGAGTACGCTCCAACCATCATATCTGCCCGAGATTCAGATCTGGTTGGTGTTAGGATATTCCAGACTCATCGAGTCTAGAAAGAAAATGAAAGTTTGCAACACAAATCGACGAGATGTCATTGCGAGATTCTCAGGAAATGGACTATGGTAGTAAGCTCCAAAACATGAGCCGGTTTTGCTACAAACCTGTGAACACGCTGTCCCAGACAAGCATGACCACATAGTAGTCTTATAATAAAACACTACCGAGTCCAGATGGGGAACCATCATCGAGGATATCGAAGTCCTTGCGTAAGTCTAGCTCTTAAGAAGAAACTTCTTCTCCTTGAACAAATCAATCAGTGGCTTGGTGTGCTAGGGATTCATATAGAATGAAGGTTGCAAGTCTCTAGACCACAGAATACTTCGCACGTATGCATGACTAACTTGGGATGATTCCAGAGAAGGCGAGACAAACTTTCCCAAATTCATGGCGGCAACTTGCTTCAAATTCACGTGAACTAGAGGAAGTCACTTCTAATACCAAACATATGCTTCATGAGCTAGCATGAAGAAATGCTTTCAAAGTTTCCAACACTAGCTTAATGTTCAACATGAATCATGGATAAGATGAAAATATTGTCGATGGGCTCAACAACAGGTCATCCAGATTTCCATGAAGATGGAATTCCATAATTAGGTGAACAAGGTGATAGCATTGGTCAGACCCAAAAGATATAACGGTGTATGCTCGAGGAAACAACCACGAGTAAGACAACATTATGAACATCGTTGGTTCTCATTTGACTTGACGATAGCCCACATTCAAATCAAGGTTTGGACAAGACGATAGATTCAACAACCGATCCCGAGGAACAATCGATGAAAATATCATCTTTCTTCAACACACATACACATACAAAAGATATCCCTTAAGACGAACTGAGTCAGCTTTTATCTTCCAACTCTCCAAGTTGTTGTTTAGCTTAACCAATTAGCTTAGGGGTATCCAACACAGATTCTCGGAGAAAAGGCGTGGCTACAAGGAACCAACTTGGTCACGAACTCAACATAGCGGTCAGGTGACAACCTGGTAACACTTCCGAGAAGATATTCGGAAAATCATGAACCATCGATATGTTACTAAGCCCGAGAACAATCTTGCTTTTCAGGGCAAGACGATATGATCAGGAAGAGCGAGGGGTTGATACAATCCTAACTCATTGATTGAAGAGTGCACCAGGAAATAAGGACTAGGTAGCACGATCAACCTTAGGGTGATGATTCAATAATCAGCACACTAAGAATGATATTAATGTCCATTAACTACCAAGCAAAGGGGTTGCTAGGAGTATTGATTTCACACATCACAATTCACTTGTCGGCATTCCGGTTACAATAACATGGAAACCGAGAATGAACAATGATGGCAAGAAGTATCACTGCAACAAGAATTTATAAGAGTTGGTGCAATTATCATGACATTCCTAGCATCAAGAGGGCAATACTTCAGGGTAGAACAGAATCAAACCTGGATTGGCATTTTGATCTGCGGAATACAACTGCTTTGACCCAATCCTAGATATGGATGAGGTACTGGAGTTTGTTTCTCCTAGTCATTCTGAAATAGAACGGCTCGACGGACCACAAGAATAATAGGCACCGATAAACACGAATGCACACATACTCTTGACTAACAAGTGATAGGCTAAGGTCGGAATACAACTAAAGGGGGGGAAAACTCAAGGAACATATAATTTTTTTGAGTTGTGGACGCATGGATTAGTATGTCGAACAAATTCAACATATTTCTTCCAGATAACCCATGTAGAAAGGTAGAACTGGCAGATTCACAATGTAGGACGAAGAACTCATCAAGAGCACTCTTATTGTGATCTTTTGGTTCAAAAGAACTTCTGCCATAAGCAGTTCATGGTACTTGGAAGAATAAAATACCACGGAGCTCGAGGACTATCGCAAAGGTTACTAATATTCTAATGGAACTAGCAAACACTATCAACAGAAGGTAAGTGGAGTGAATCTTGGGTCAGGAACCCAAGAGTAGAATACCTACTACTAAATGGCATCACGGGATGCTTTCGAGAATGATGGCCAGAATCATCACACTGGGAACACAAGACATGGCTAGATTTACTAGGTGATCCTCTAAGACACCTAGGGTCATAATACTAGCTCCAACCTATATGTCGAGGCAACAGAGTGCCTCAACTCACCAATTAGTGTGGTTAATCTGGCCTAAAGGAACGTCGGTAACGGAAGAAGGAATTTGCAAATGCATCAAACTAGTTAGAAACCTGGGATGACTCGGACAACATAACGGCTGTAAATGCTCAAAAAGATTTGAGACATCCTGCAAAATGGTGGCATAACCACTCAATACACAATATCAAGGTTCTGAGGCCAGCTATGAACATATGGAAGTAGTAGGTGCTGAACTGAGGCTTAAACCCAACAATCCTAGGCAACTATGGTTTAGTAACACGTCATCCCGAGAGATAGAAGAGAAGCCTAGTTCTTAACCCCGTAGAAAAGAAGAGGATGACTCAGATCAGAAGGGCATAAGGTAAAGGAGTAAAAAGAGCCTTACGTTCCCTTCCACAATCAATTCCCTTATATAACTAAAGCATTTCTAGACTCAACTTCGACCAGTTTGGCTTGATAATCCTACAGGCAGTCAGGCTCTGATACCAAAGCTGTCAGGACCCCGATTCCAAGTCACATCGATCTAGCATGTAACACCTCATATCGCTTTGCCGCCTCACGCACGGTATTCCCACGGGTGTCGCCTCACTATGGCCCGGGACCGTTTGTGTCTTTTGGCTCACGTATATGATAGTGTCGCTAGCATCCATATGACAGAGAACCCGGGCCGACATGGCTAGTCATGAACCCAAAGCGGCACCAACCTATGGGAACAGACATACATGTATCACATCGAGCATGTCGGTCAGCAGCGTGTGAATCCGGGCTGTAGCACTGGGCTAACAGGAATCCGGGAACCCGGGCTGTAGCAGGCTAGGCAGGACTCCGGATGTCACCGCGTGACATTTCCCCAAAGGGACAGACACATGAACGAAGTGAAACACATGCCGGCAAGTCAAGTGTCCTGAGCAGTAGTGCTAGGCTAGCAGGACTCCGGTGAACCGGGCTGTAGCGGACTACTATGGCTCATGGAAGCACAAGACTACATTTCCCCATAAGAGAGGATACCAAGGATAAACAACTAGGTCGTCGGATCCCACACATACCAAGCATTTCAATCATACACACAATATGCTCGATATGTGTAAATACAACATGGCATCACAACATAACTCTACGACTCAAGTATTTATTCATTAGGCTCCGAAGAGCGAGATATTACAAACATGGGTCTCATGACCCAACATTCAGAGCATACAAGTCAAAGCACATGAGGAAGCTTAACATGTCTGAGTACAGACATCTACAAATGAAAAAGGCTGAGAAGCCTGACTATCTACAAGACCCTCCCAAGGTACAAGATCGTAGCTGAGGTAACGAGCTAAATGTCGAAGTCCAAGCGGAACTACTAGCGGGACTGAAGTCTCTCTGCAAAACATAAAATAAGAAAACGTGTGTACAAATGTACCCAGCAAGACTTACATCAGAACTAACTACATATGCATCGGTATCAACAAAGGGGGTGGTGGAGTTTAACTGCAGCAGGCCAGCTTTGACTCGGTGGCTATCCTGAACTATGACTGCAAGTAACTCTTTGAGGTGGCGCACACGAGTCCACAAATTCACCATACCAATACACCACTATGGATCCGCTCCCGTCTCCCTGCGAGAACGCCATCCATAGCACTCATGCTTATCTTGCGAGTTTTAGAGTATCCACTTTCACTTGTCTATGAACTATGCAAGGGGTCCAAGTTTCCATATCCGAGGAATCCGGCTATTCAAATAGATAATGATAACCCTGCAGGGGTGTACTTCTTCACACACGCTCTCGCCACTTATCGCCCTGTACACGTCATGTACCTCGGCAACCTTCAAGCGGAAGCCGGGCGAGGGAGTCGGCCACGACCTGACTAACCAACAAGTCTCTCGTCCAGGTTTATCGCCTATTCGGGTTCCATCCGTAAGGAGATCCGGCAGGGATGTCGCTCACGGCCCCAAACGATGTGTGCAGGGTTCCCAAGCCCACCATCCGGGTGCCACTTGGTACACCGTGCCACTGTGCCTAGTCTGTCCCAAGCCCACCTGTACCGGGTGCCACTTGGTAGACTACTAACACTACCTACAAACACCAGAAACTAGTTGCAACTCCTGGACAGATATCGAGTTGATTAATAAGCTGAGAGGGGCCGAGTTACCGGAACCCAATGTGTGGTAGTAACTGTTCATGGATCACAAACACAGAACTCAGTTCCTGAGAACGGCTGTAATGAGACAACCCACCATGTACTCCTACATGGCCTCTCACCACTACCTTTACCAAATCGTGTTCACACACTTAGCTCTCAATGGTAGGACATGTTCACCATGTTCCAATTCATTCCCGATGAATCAGACCTGACTCAACTCTAAGCAGTAGAAGGCATGACAACAAGCATGAATGAGTAGGCACATCAGGGCTCAAACAACTCCTACTCATGCTAGTGGGTTTCATCTATTTACTGTGGCAATGACAGGTCATGCGGAGGAAAGGGGTTCAACTACCGCAGCATGTAACAGTTGAATCGGTGTTTTCCTAATGCAGTAAAAGAGAGCAGGAGCGAGAGAGTGGGATTGTATTGGAATGAACAAGGGGGTTTTGCTTGCCTGACACTTCTGAAGATAGTATAGTTCTTCATCGGTGTCATCGATCAATTTATCAAAACGTCATCTACTGAGAGGGGACAAACACCGGCAACAAAGAGGAAACACAATCAATGCAATGCAACAATATGATGCATGAATGTGACATGTCAATAATGTTATGATTTGCACTAATGCATCTAGCAATAATTTAAATGAAGTCCATATGGACCAAGGGTTCATATGCAAACTCCATATTTAGCATTTAAAATGCCATTATCATGTTTTCACTTATACAGTGGGTATAAGTTGGTTGATCATGCATGAAAGTAGCATAAATGGATAGATTGGATTTTTCTAATAATTTTTCATATATAAATTATTTCATTTGGATTTACGGTTGAATTTCTATGAATTTTACAAGTTTTGGGTATTTTCTGAAATTTCCCGAATAAGAATAAATCCAGAAAAGCCTATTACTGTGTCAGCATGACGTCGGTGTGACGTCAGCAGGTCAACGGAGAGGGTCCAAGTCAAACCTGACTAGTGGGTCCCACTAGTCAGTGTCACGGTGCTAGTTAGGGTCACAGACATGTGGACCTAGTCAATGGCCACGTCAGCAGGTCAATTCTGACGCGTGGGTCCCACTGTTTGTGAATTAATCTAAACAGAAAATAAAACTAACCTAAACAGGTATAGGGGCCCACATGGCAGTGACTCTAAGGGTTAGTTAGCGCGTCATTAGTGGCTAATGACTTGCCACGTCAGCACTACCGGCGATTAGTCGTCGGCGACCTGAAGTCGCGGCGGAGCCCGCACGGCAGGCCACGGGG
>NC_053025.1:89221658-89386433 GCF_003073215.2 Triticum urartu | reverse complement strand
TATTTGCTCTCAAAGGGTGTCAGATCTTATTGATCCCATATCAAACAGTTGGGATGAAGATCTCGTTAATCAAACTTTGTGGCCCATTGATGCTCAATGGATCCTTGCGATCCCTCTCCCACAATATGTCATGATGGATTTTATTGCTTGGAACTTTTCTAAGAATGGGACTTTTTCTGTTTGCTCCGCCTATGTCGTTGAGTGGAATCGCCAATATGGAAGGAAACTTTGTCGTACTAACGGAATGAGGCGAGAAATTTTTAATCCAATTTGGTGTAATATCTGGAACTTATCGTGTCCGGCAAAGGTTAAATTTTTTATTTGGAGGGCATTGCATGGCACTCTCCCATACCGTGTTACACTTGCCAATAGACATATGAATGTTTCGCCAATTTGTCCTTCGTGTTCTTCTGGGCAAGAAGATACAAAACACTTGTTGTTCCAGTGCCAAAAAGCTAAGAAGGTTTGGAGAAGACTTGGTTTGGACGGAGTTATTTCTAGAGCATGTGAAGTTGATTATGCTGGTGAGGCTGTCCTGGAATTTTTATTACAATTTCCAAACCAAGGTTTAGCTATTTTAGGGACCCAGGATACACGTGAGATGGTTGCTATCACGACATGGTATTTGTGGTGGGAAAGGCGTAAACTTGTGCACAAGGAGAAAGTTCAAGATGCTAAACAGATATCTATGGGGATTCAAGTTCTTACGGCTAATTATGTTATTGCTTCCTCTCTTAATGCTTCCATGAAAAGGGAGGGTTGGAGTCGGCCCCCCATAGCTTTGTGAAACTTACTGTTGATGCTTTTTTGCGATCATGACCTTCTTAAGGGAGCGACCGGAGCGGTTCTGAGGGACGACAAAGGAAATTTTTTTGCAGGGGGTTGCTGGAGAATTGACTGGTGTGCGGATGTTCTCACGGCGGAAGCTCTGGCGCTTAGTTTGGGCTATCCCTGGCGCAACGGGGAGGATGTAATCGACTTGTCATCAATTCTGGTAACTTGGAAGTCATCGAGACTATGAATAATGGACGACGGGCGGCAGGAGTGGCAGCGGCAATTTTTGATGATTGTTATTTTATTGCTTGTGATTTTTCTATGTCCAAGTTTGAAAATTATAATAGAAAGGCAAATAAAGTAGCTCATGAATTTGCTAGGTTGGCTAGATTTTCTGATATTGTTGGTTTGTTTGAGGAGCCACTGAATGAAATTGTACCCTTCCTCTTAAATGATGTATCAGTTATTTCAATTGAATAAAGTTAGTACGCTTTTCAAAAAAATTTTACGGAACAACATGCACATCAATGCTACTTGAGGTCGAGACAGGGGGAATGCTAATAGCAACACAAAAGCTCATAAATAGCCATACCATAATAATTTGCCGCCGGAAGAACTATCACCGCCCAACAAAATCATCACGCAGTAATCTCTTATAAAGGGAGAAGCATTACGAAGATCAGTTGAGGTTCAACCACGAGGGGTATGGATCCTCCTAAAATCATTCCTTATTTTCCCCCTTCAGATATCCGTTTTGCCAAGTGCTGCTTCATATCTCACTTCTTTTCATCTTTCTTGCAGTCAATGAAATACTAAAAGTCCATTGAGGATTTGCAATGGAGACTGGTTAGTTGACTATCATCTTTAGTTGACTATCATCAAGGGCATCAATAGACTATCAATACAATGAAATTAAATTTCATTTACTTCTGCAGGCTGGAATTCATGCAGTGTGTTTGTTTTTGTTGCGTTGCAGGCGAATGTGACGAGGAAAATCAGGAAACTAACCGTATGATTCATGGAGTAGTATGCAAATGATTCAAAGATTTCAATGGTCTTTCCATCTAGCTTTCCTTTTTTTCTCTCTCTATGCGTTGGATGAATTTGTACATCCTGTCTGTATGACTTTCTGCTAATGTATATATAATAGACACAGGAGCTACAACCTGTAATGAATACAATTCTGTCTACCTATACACTAGATACGGGAGTGTGTTTCAAACAATTTTCCTACGTGAGAAGATGAAGGATATATTTACCGCAAGACAATCTCGTGGAGGCAGAGCGAGGGGTGACCGAGCTCAGATAGGAAAGCCGGTGGCATGACCGCGCGTTGGTGTCATGACTCCAAAGTGGCACAAAACTACATATACAATTTTCATTGTTAAATTCAGGAGAGTTGAAGGTGAGAAACTAAATCAATGGACGGATCTTCAAAACATGCGTGGTGAGATTGCCCGTGTAGATTCTGATGAAAAATTGACCAGGTTCCTCTCTTCTTTCGGACAGTTTTCTGTCAAGTCTTTCTATTTGAAATAATCTAGGATGGATGAAATAACAAAGAAAAACATGAAATCATCTGAGATTGTCACACTGTTGGATATGCACATCTGCAAACTGAGAGAAAAAAAAAGAAAATTGGAAATCATCATGGATGGATGAAATATAAATATAAACTAAAAATCATCGGATATGTAGGAAAAAACAAAAAGCACTCTTGGATCTGCGCAATTGAGAACCGAGTTACTTGTTTTGCCAGATCGCTTGATATGCGCAATTGTAAAGTAAGAGATTTTTTTAAAAAAATTGACTAGGGTGGCTGAAATAAAAAAAGAAATCATTTTAGTTGTCCCACCGTTGGATCTGCACAACTGGGCTGCGAGAGAAAAAATGGAAAATTGAAATCATTATGGTGGTTGAAATAAAATAATACTATGGACCAAAAGGATTTGGTAAATTGAGAAGTGGGAGAAAAATAGAGAAAAAGAGATAATATGGGATGGATGGAATAAAAATTATGAAATAATCTGATATGGATGAAAAGGATCAGCGCAATGGGAAAGCAAGCGAAAAAATATTGAAACAATCTAAGATGGATTAAATAAAGAAAACAAATCAGAAGTATCTAAGATGGATGTAAAAAAATGGTCACACAATTGGGAAGCGAGAGAATTTTATTTGAAAACGATCCGGAATTGATGAAATAAAAAAAATCAAATTATCTAAGATGGAAGGTGGGTGAAAAAAAATCCAAATTATCCGAGACGGTTGTAAAATAGAAATCATTATTGATGGACGAAATAAATGAATACTATGGATCAAAAGGATTTGTGAAATTGAGAAGTGAGAGAAAAAAACAGAAAAATTGAAATAATCAAGATGAATGGAATAAAAAATATAAAATAATCTGATATGGATGAAAAGGATCTGCGCAATGAGGACGCAAGAGGTGAACCAGCCTGTGGTTGGATGGCTAGAGAGACAGTGGTATCCCAGCCCACCAGGTTCAAGCCCTGGTACTCGTATTATTTCTGGATTTATTTCATGATTTCCGGCGATGCACTTACAGTGGGAGGAGACGTTCCCGTTGACTACGAGGCGCCCATGGTGACTTCGTAAATCTCAGGATGATATGCCGGCTCAGTCCCTCGACGGTGCTCATAGGGGTAGGGTGTGCATTCATAGGGGTGAGTGTATGCTATGTATCAGCGCTTGCGTATGTACTGTGTTAAAAAAAGGGAAGCAAGAAAAAAAACTGAAACAATCAAAGATGGATGAAAAAAAAATCAAAAGTATCTAAGATGGATGTAATAAAAGAACACGCAATTGGGAAGCGAGAGATTTTTTTAAACAATTTGGAATGGATGAAATAATAAAAGATCAAATTATTTGAGATGGAAGACCGATGAAAAAAATCCAAATTATCTAAGACGGATGTAAAAATACAAAAAGACCGATCGTATAAGTCTACACCGATCTCACAATGGTATAGTAAAAAGGTAGAAAAACAGCAACCGTATACGTCTACATAGATCAAAAAAGACCGATCTTATGGACGAGCGAGAGAAGAAAGAAAAATGATCTAAAATAAAAGACTGCTCAACTGGAAAGCGAGAAAAAAAAAAGACCGACCATATACGTCTACATGGATCTCATGATCGTATAGCATCAAGCGAACCCGATGGCTATACGTCGGTCTTTTACCTCCGCAGACCCGTTAGGTCGTGACCGCATCGTTGGTGACAACCGGGTCAGTACCACCGCATTTAAGCAGCGAAATTGGCTCCCACGCTCGCGATGTGGTACTAAATAACCGACAGCGAACCGAGCGGTGTGCTCGCTGGGCCAGCCTCGTCCTCCGCCCACCAGCTAGGCTGGGCTTCTAACGAAAAACGAAAAAGAAAAGTAGCGAGTTTGGGTGAGAACGAGCGGCTGCGGGGTTCGAACACGCGACTGGGACAGCAGTTGCCGATCTCCTCGGCTTTCGCTAGGGTTACCAAATCGGAGTCCACGTATTCCTGCCGATCATCCCGTGATCCATCTCGGTAGTCCTATCCAGATCGTGCCCAATGAAGCTGCTGCATGGCTCATCCCTAGGAATGTCTAGGAGGAGTACGGAAAGTGAAGGGGTAGACCATGGTAGCCGAAGGTTAGGAAATCCAGACGGGAGTTTGGGCAAGGAGCTTGCCGGCAGTAGTGGTGCTAATCTTTTATTTTTTCTTGAAAACTTTTAGTGGTGCTACATCTTCCCCTCATGATCTGGCTGGGAACAACCATGGGGTGGAAATCACACGTCACCGGGCTGGCCTGCACTTCGGATCCGATGATGCACTATGGCCGCCAGGCCGCGCCAGCATTACCGAGGCAGACGTTAGATCAACCTTGGGAGAATCTTACTATGGAACCAATGTTAGATCGGAATAAAATTTTCTCTTCCGCCCACCCCCCCATGTTCAGTACCTCCCCAATAACTCAAGGCCGACCGACATCTGGGACCTAGCCTTCATTGTGCAAAAGAGAAACAAAACTGTCTGATAATTCTGGCCTCGATTTTTGCTTGTAAAAAGCAAGATCCCAGATCGCTAGGATGCGGATGCCCTTCCAGCATTCCGTCACAACTGATACGACGAAGGAATCAC
Organism: Triticum urartu; assembly: GCF_003073215.2. Lineage (NCBI taxonomy): Eukaryota > Viridiplantae > Streptophyta > Magnoliopsida > Poales > Poaceae > Triticum > Triticum urartu. Next base: position 89,381,520 of record NC_053025.1, on the reverse strand, counting down.
AAAGATATTGCTCAGAAACGCCTTAGAATGTTTGACGAGCTGTCCGCCACGGTGACAAGATATTATGTTATGGAGGACGCCTGGTCGGCCAATCAATGGCACGAGAACCCTTGTTCGGATTACCTGAGTGTCGAGGCAGGGGTGACATAGGAGGAAGAAGAAGAGGTCTAGATAGAGGGGATAGATGGAGAGGAGTTAGAGGGAGAAAGGAGGTATTGGAAGCATAGGGGGGTGGAGTGCCTCGGATGCTTCACAACATGTCGACACTGTTATTTATCATAGCTCCAAAGTCGTGGAATAATCAAATAAGAACAAAGGTGCATGCAAACGGTTCGTAACCGAGGATGGTGCGGTCAATGTCAATGGACAGCTTGTGCAATTCGAGGCCGGTAAGGTGGCCGAAACAGTTCTACTTCTTGAGAATGGAGGCACTGTTGTAGCTGTGGGGACCGAGGGGGCTTATTCTATCCCAGGAAAGCGTCGATTGTTAACAGAATAAGGCTGGTCATAGTGGGAGTAACTTAGCTAGTAACATAGCGCAGTCCAAGACAAGTTTGCTTATGTGGCATGTATTTAATAAGGAGAGATGTGTTTAGAGTAACATAATATGTTACTGTACCATAATGCTTTCTAAGAGAGGATGAGTCTACAAGCTAATCAATAAGGTCAACTATGACACTACTACTATTTTACTTTACACTATGGAGATGGTAACTTAGACTAGTGTCATGCATATGACACTAGTCTAAGTTACTTTCCTCTCCACTATGACCAGCCTAAGGCGGGGAGAGGATGGTGATATGGACGAGAGCGGTCCAGTAAATGATGCGGACTCTTATGGGAAAGGCCCCCAAGATAAATGAGGACTTAATGTTGGAAGTGTTGTGGGATTGGCGATCCCATGACTATTCGGGAGCTCTTACAGGAGAGTGCAACGTTGATGGTTTGTATTGTCGAGACACAATTATTGCTCAACCATGGCAAGTTGGTAAGCACCACAGACAGAAAATTATCCAATACGCTTCCAGTTGCCACGCACAAAATCCTGGCGTTGCATAGGAGGTGTTTGAATCTCAAGTACATATGTGGTAGTGCGGGACAAGACGTGCAAGCACTGGTCCGCACTTTTGAGGTATGCACACAAAAATGTCTGGCCGGAACACTTTGTTCCGTGTCGAAGCAGCCATCCAATGACATATGTTATGGAGTTCTGGTAGTCCGGTAGGACGCATCTTGTTTCGAAATAAGCTTTCACCTCGCTTTATAGATAAAGCAATCACACATTAAAGTATACGGCAGAACGATACAAAGTGATGGGTAACCTTCATACAATGCCGATCCTAAGATGGCCGGGCCATGAACACGCGACGCGACCGAAAAGAAGTACATCAAGAGCTGAAAACACCGCCACACTATACCCTACCCACCTACACTCCACAACACCGCCCTCAAGAGGGAGAACGACGCAAGGCGACGCCGATGCCGAGTCCAATCGGAGCAGGACACGAAAAGAAGCCCCACAACGACGTCTTCAAGAAGATAACGGCGCCTACATGCGTCGCCGTCGTTGGCGACCAAGCGCAAAGCTTTTGCTCGGCAACCCACCCGTACCACACGAGGTCTCAAGGGAGAGAGTTAGGAGATCACCTCCCCAGGTCCGGACCGGGGCCCCACCGTCGCCAGAGGCAGGGAGTGCCCGAGTCACCTTCCGTCATAGCCCTCACCGCCCATACGGCCAAGAGACATAGCCACCACTGCCGCAATGTGTGCCCGTCGAAGGGCCAACCATGTGGACCGCCTTCCAGGGCCGCCGCCCCGGCATCCAAGCCCCAAGACCTTGTCACCCACCCGCCTCACAGTGCACAGTCCACGGCAGGAAAAGCCAGGCATCAATCCCCGAGTCAGGGTTAGCACCACCACCGTAGGGGTGCCCACGCCTACAGTCCTCGCCAGTCCCGCTGAACCGGAGGGGACATTACCCAGTGACTGCCGACGACCGTGATGGAGAAACTGCTCCAACGACGCCAAGTCCGCAATCTGACGCACTGATCCGCCAGCCGGCAACCCAAGGTACCATCCACCACGGCCACGGATCTCCACCGACGCCATAACGAGAAGACACCACCCCTACCAACCGCAGATGCCCATCTTAGGATGGCCGGAGTAGACCAGGAGCTGCACGAGGAGCAACCAGTGCCGGGCAGGAGGACCGAGTCAAACTCCCACCCCGACGATCAGCCTGCGCCATCGGCCCACTGCCAGCGAACACACGCAGAGAGGCGGACACCACCGTAACGGAAGAGAGACACACCAGCCACCGGCATCTCCAGCCGCTGAGTATCCACTCCGGCGCCCTGGCCTGTCATCGACTCCTCAAGCACGCTCCTTCCCTGACGTCCAACGCCAAGATCACCATCGGACACCCTCTGCCCTGCCTCCATGCCTGCGGGAACGAACCACAGCATCACCTCAGGCCGCCGGATCCCGTGCCAGCCACCGGACCCGGCACGCGCTTGCCACCCAAGGACGCCCGGAGGAACTGCTGCACCCCCCCGAGCAACCGTGCCGCCCCCGCACCGGCCCCTGCAAGGCCCGACGCCCACAAAGCATGCCACCACAGGTCAAGCTCCGCCGGCGCCGCCGACCAAGCCTCCACGCCTGATCGACCGGATCTGGCCAAAGCCTCGCCTGTGCGCCACCTCTTGATCCGGAGCACCGCAGCCGCTACGCTTCACCAGGCGCCCGACACCGACGTGCCGCCTTCGGTCGCCGCACCACGCACCCACCGCCTCGCCGCAGGGCGTCGCAGCAACCCTGCGCCGCCACCGGGAGCCGTCGTCCTGCACCGGCCACTCCGAGCAAAGGGGAAGAAGAGGCCCCGCTGCCGTCGTGCCAATCGGGCTTCGCCCGTCAGCGCCAACCGGCGGCAGCGGGGGATGAGGGGGAGAGATGGACATTCGTATACTAAGGGAGCACAAAATACAACATGTATAAGGCACGAAAACATTTCGCTTTTACATAGATGGCACAGAGTTACCCTCTCCATTCATGTTCGCACGGGCAGGATACCTTGCGCCAATGGCGCTGTGCGCTGAAAGTCCGGTTTATGACAAGCCATCAGTTCTCAGCAGGACCAAATAGGGAGACAGTGGATCTCCCTCACGCAACTCTCTTTAGTTTTTGTATTAGATAACCGATTCTTATTGTGCAGGTGATCCACCCAATTTATGATCAGACATTCTGTTTGATAGAAGAACGGAAGAGGAGGCTCAAGGAAGAATATGTAATGTGGTGTCACTTCCCTTATCTGTTAGCTTGCCTCCTTTAGGTGTTCGGGCCTGGACATTTCAATATAAGATTGGAGAAGAATTTGTTACGGGCTCGTTCCTATCCAGTACTAACACTAGAAAACATAGCACATGGCGTTTTGAGAAATGTCTCACTAAATAAATCAGTGTATAATGTCTCGTTGGTAGCACGTTATACCGTCACATAGTGACCCTAATAACGTATTTTGAGGGTGGCACTATTTTGCTATAGAACGCTATCTTTTTCTCCATGGATGTAACTCCTTTTAGCTCCCAACCCTTCAGCTCCAGAACGGTGATCGTCATTCTCGGCCGCCGCCACCGAACCCTGCCCAGGGTTGCGATATGGACCCCCTCCGTCCTTGTCATTCTCATTCCTCCTCCTTCCCGTGGCGCTCCCGCAAGCGCCTGGGGGGAACCCTAGCCCCTGCCTCCCCTCTCGTCCTTCCTCGGACCTCCTCCCTCACCGTTGCCCAGAAGTGCCTCTGGGCAAAGCCCGGCCGACAAGGGCGGCGGCGGGGCCTCCTTCCCCTCCGAACTGGATTCGCAGCTGGCGGGCGTCAGCTGCTCGCCTAGGAGCGCTAGCCTACGATGGGGGCCAGCGGCGCGGCGGCGCAACTCCATGGTGGAGGCAAGGGCAGCTAGTGGCGTCGCGACAGTGGCTGGGCGAGCGTCTGCGGAGCGGCGGCCGCGGCAAGGCCAGATCGGGTTGTGGTGGGTCGGCGCACCTCCTGCCAGATCCTCTGGGATTTGGTATTTGGTGGCGGCGGGCCTCGCAGGGTGGCGGTGGAGGCCTATCCGGGGCTCGGCGTGGTGGGGCTTGTATCGACGTGGTTGCAACCTCATGGTCGGCCTGGTCTTCCCGTGCCGACCCGGGACATGCTCCGACGGCTATTCGTCTGTGACTAACTTGGGTGAGCTTCCTCCCTCTTCTACGGATTTAGCTACGGGCTCGTCAGGTCGCGATGGCTCCATGGTGCGGTGTGGGTGCGTGCGTGGCCTACCGGAGATGGCAGGGCACTTCGGGAAGGGGCAGGGTGCCCCTTCCATTTCGGCGTCTGCTTTGGGTGTCTGCCAGAGGTCGCCTGACATAGATCTGGCCGTCGAGGACACCAACCCTGCCAAGGTGTCGGCTTTGGTGTGGAAGGCAGGTCTTCGGCACCATTCTGGTCAGCCGCGTCGATTTGGTGTATCCATGGATGAGGGTGTGGCTCGTATGCCATGTCGGCGACCCGGTTGGTGGAAGGCGGGGTGCTCTTGGGCGGAGCACGTGGCTCGGGTGCTCTCCGATCACCATGGCCGTGTGGGAGGCATGTTGACCGGGGTGTGTAGCTCAACGGCGGCGTTGCGGTTGTCCATAACCCTATCCGGTGACGGTGAGTGTTGGTCGGGTGTAAACCCTCTCTCTCTCTCTCTCTCTCTCTCTCTTGCCAGTCCGGTGGCGGCGGCGGTGTTCTGTTGTCGTCGCCTTCTTGAAGGCGCCGCCGCGACATCTCATTTGTCGCTGTGGTGCTACGGGCAAACCCTAATCCTTGGATTGGGTGGTGGTGACGCCACGGTGTTGTTCCCTTGCTAAATGTGCCGCCTTGGAGTACATTGTTCGTCATACATGGCTTCTCCTCTTCGTAGTGCCTTACCCACGGTTGAGGGCCCCGATGACTTTGTAGTAGTGCTTGTGTGTTTTGTATTGGCTGGTTTCGGCTTGTTCAGGTGATGGTTGCTTTATATATAAAGTGGGGGGAGGGGCTTTTTCGTCTTGTTGTCCCCTCTATCCTCACGCTCTTCTACAGATTCTGAGTCCTACGACTTTACTACGGCGGTTCTTGAGTTGGCGGCCATGGATCTGGTCGTGTCTAGCCCAGATTGGGTGGAGTCTCGTAGGTGTCCTCTGTACGTAGTTGATGCTCCAAAGTCAAAGTCTACATGATCCTGCTGATTACGAGTGGTTGACAATCTTTTGTGGAATGTTGAGCCCCACGGGAGTAGTCAACCTGAGGATCGAGGTAGGGGTGATATAGGAGGAAGAAGAAGAGGTCTAGGTTGAGGAGATAGATGGAGAGGAGTTAGAGGGGAAGTGGAGGCATAGGAAGGATAGAAGAGTGTCTTGGATGCTTCAGAACATGTTGACAATGATATTTATCATAGCCCCAAAGTCGAGGAAGCAAATTAGAACAAAGGTGCATGCAAAAGGTTCATAGCCGAGGATGGTGTAGTTAATGTCAATGGACAGGTTATACCAATCGAGGCTCATAAGGTGGCCGGAGTAGTTCTACTTCTCGAAAATGGTGGTACTTTTGTAGCTGTGGGGACTGAGATGGCTTATTCTACCGTAGTAAAGCGTGGATTGTTAAAAGAAGGAGAGGAGAGGATGAGGGAATGGACGAGAGAGATCCGACAAATGATGCGGCCTCTTATGCGGAAGGCCACTGATGATGTCCTGGCTAAGGGGGTGCTTACCACGTCGGCTCCCCGGGATGGTCTGGGTTGAGGACCTCGCTACTTCTTGAGCTTGCGTTGGTTTTTCCCTTAAAGAGGAAAGGGTGATGCAGCAAAGTAGAGATAAGTATTTCCCTCGGTTTGAGAATCAAGGTATCAATAGTAGGAGGAACACACAGGTCACCAATGGTTGCACCTACACAAACAAACAAATACTTGCACCCAACGCGATAAAGGGATTGTCAATCCCTTCACGATTACTTGCAAGGATGAGATCTGATAGAGATATGTATAAAAGATAAATAAAAGTGCAAAACAAAGTAAAGGTAAATATATTGCAGCAAGGTATTTTTGGGTTTTTGGTTTTATAGATCTGAAAATAATATGATAAAAGATAGGCACGGGGGCTATAGTTTTCACTAGAGACTTCTCTCTTGAAAGAGCGCACACTATGAGTAAACAAATTACTGTCGAGCAATTGATAGAAAAGCGCAAAGTTATGACGATATATAAGGCAATGATCATGAATATAGGCATCACGTCCGTGAGAATTAAACCGACTCCTGTCTGCATCTACTACTATTACTCCACACATTGACCGCTATCCAGCATACATCTAGTGTATTAAATTAACAAGAACGGAGTAACGCCTTAAGCAAGATGACATGATGTAGATGGATAGATCTAATCAATATAGTATAAACCCTATATTTTTATCCTTAATGGCAATAATACAAATATGTGCCTCGCTACCCCTTTTGTCACTGGGTGAGGACACCGCGCAAGATTGAACCCAAAACAAAGCACCTATCCCATTACAAGATAAATCAATCTAGTTGGTCAAACCAAATCAATAGATCAGAGAGAAATACAAAGCTATCTTAATCATGCATAGAAGAGTTCAGATGAGACTCAAATAATATTCATAGATAACCTGATCATAAATTCATAATTCATTGGATCTCAACAAACTCACCGCAAAACAAGATTACATCGACTAGAACTACAAGAACATCGAGGAGAACATTGTATTGAAGATCAAAGAGAGAGAGAAGAAGCCATCTAGCTACTAGCTATGGACCCGTAGGTTTGTGGTAAACTACTCACACATCATCGGAAGGGCAACAAGGTTGATGTAGAAGCCCTCCGTGATCGGATCCCCCTCCGGCGGAGTGCTGGAAAAGGCCTCAAGATGGGATCTCATGAGAACAGAAGCTTGCGGTGACGGAAAAGTATTTTTGGTGTGCCCCCTGGTATACCGGGAATATTTGGGGTATTATAGAGCTATGATTAGGGTTAGAGGAGTCACGGAGGCCCACAAGCTCATAGCGCGCCCTCTAGGGCGTGCCTAGTGAGCTTGCCGCTCACCCGTGGACCTTCTGGCCTCCTCCCAAAGCTTCCTAGGTGTCTTCTAGTCCAAGAAAATTCGTCAAAAAGTTTCGTTCCGTTTGGTATTGATTTTCTGTAGAAGATAAAAACAAGGAAAAACAACAACTGGTACTAGGCACTAGGTTAATAGGTTAGTCGCAAAAAATGATATAAAATAGCATAGTAATGCATATGAAACATCCAAGATGGATAATATAATAGCATGGAATAATAAAAAATTATAGATACGTTGGAGACATATCAGACCTCCAAACAATCAACCAATGGGTCGCATTCGTCCGACCTAAGAAGCAATCAAGATGGACTCCTCCGAAGACTTGGCGCATACTCCAAGGCACAATCGAATATTCGACATGTCTATCTCTAGATGTAGCCGACGTACCTGTAACCCTATGTACCCCCTGGCACCTATATAAGCCGAGGGGTTTAGCCCATAAAGGGAGACTCATTCACAACATACGATCTTGGGGTAGGTCAACCTCTACTCAGTACCTCATCCGTACAATGCAATCAAAGCTCGAGTAGGGTATTAGCTCTTCGAGAGGGCCCAAACCTGGAACTCGGTGTTCGTCTCTCTCATGTTACCATTGTGTTAAGATCACCAGCTCAGGACCGCCTACCCAAGATCTTTCGAGTTTAGCTCTATGATTGGTGGCCCATGCAGGCCCCTCTATGTGGTCGAAGTGGCTCGATGGCTTCACTATCCAATGATTAGATCTGCCTCAGTGCAGCTTTTAAGCTGGAGCAGCCACACCTTGGTTTAAATGATACATCAAAGAAGGTTGAGGCTCCAAAACCCCGTCAATACATCGATCTCGACAACTCAAACCCTATGGGCATGACCTCAACCATGACGCTATATCTGGTAGAGGAGCCGCAGACAAATTCCCCTCATGATCTGGCGGGGAACAACCATGGGGTGGAAATCACATGTCATTGCCCTTGGCCTGTAGCTCGGATTCGATGATGCACTATGGCGGCCAGGCCGCGCCAGCAGTAACGAGGCAGACATTAAGATCAACCTCGGGAGAATCTTACTGTGGAACCGATGTCAGATCGGATCGGCATAAAAATTTTGCTCCCCCCCCCCACGTCGGGTACTGCCCCTATAACTTCGGGCCGACCGACATTTGGGACCTATCCTTCGTTATGCAAAAGAGAAATGACACTGCCTGACAATTTTGGGCTCGATTTTTGCTTGTAAAAAGCAAGATCCCTGATTGCTCGGATGTGGAGGCCTTGGCAGCATTCCGTCACAACTGCTACGACGAAGGAATCGCAAAGCTGTTGCTCAAAAACGCCTTTCAATGTTTGACGAGCTGTCCACCACGGTAACAAGATATTGCGCTATGGAGGATGCCTGGTCGGCCAATCAATGGCGCGAGAACCCTAGTTCGGATTACCCCGAATCATAAGAGGACAGTAGGCACCCGCACCGTAATAGGCTCTCAAAGCGCACCATCTCCGACAAACTAGATGATCAGCTTTCATGTAAGAAAAGGCAATCGAGCAAGGGATCCAAATCGACGCTATACGCGATATAGGATGACCCATGCGCAATCCACTCCGTCTCCTCGGACAAACCGCCCATACACAAGCTCAGAAATGAGTCGATTGTAAGGCAGGTAGCAAGATAAGGGATGGAACTGCTAAACGACCTCGACGCGCCTAAGAGTCGAAGTCTCATAACCAACAACAATCGGATGGATCAATCATCCGAGGACGAGCACATGCTAATTATCTACGAAACCCACTCCACGAGAAACCAAAGAAAAAGAGCTCTTCAAGAGGTATGCCATGTTGACTATGAAACAACCTCGAAAAGCAAGTGGTCGGATATGCCAATCACCTTTGGTCATCAAGATCAACCGACAGGAAATCACAGCGGGGAGTTTCGGCTCTCGTCCTCAACCCAATCATAGACGACTATTGACTATCCAAAGTCCTGACGAATGGCGGTACCACCCTAAACCTCATATATGAGGATACCCTTCAGAAGATGCAATTCGAAGATCGTGCATCCAAACAAGCCGAACTACCTTTAAAGGTGTCGTTCTAAGAAAGGAGGCACATTGCACTGGGAAAGTCACGCTCGACGTGGTACTCTGAACACCTAACAATTACCAGGTCGAGGAGTTAACCATCCACATAGTGCCGTTCTGAATTGGCTACCATGCCTTGCTCGGACGAGCCGCATTTGCCAAATTCCACGCCATGCGCCATTATGAGTATATGAGGCTAAAAGAATCGGACGGTGTCAAGCCTGTCAAGCTGAGAGATGACATGCCACATGTTTGCTAGTTGGGTTTACGTATTGGGAATCGTGGCTCCATCACCGACACTGCCGGACCACTGCATATCTACTACCACTATAAAAGAAAGAGAGGGCGGAGAACCAGATCATCCTATCCATCGAAACCTGCAATCTGATGGTCTACATCCCTCTAGCATACTAAATACGTTTTACGCTTTAATTACCCACCATGCCATCTACTACCACTATAAAAGGAAGAGAGGGGCAGATCCAAACAATCACACCCATCCATCATCAAAATCACACCCACCCACCCCAGCTGCCGGAGCCACCCGGCCGCGCCCTTCGCCGCCTCCGGAGTCGCAGCTTGGCCTCCGCCTCGCCGCCACTCCGCCTCCACCGCAACTAAGTTTCTTTTTGCCAGATGCCTCTAGGAAGAACTCAACCTACTACAAGCATTGGAATCTATGTTAGTAGAGAACTGGACGATCATGGCAAGATGTGCTGATTCAGCAGACACACTCCTAAGGGATTCATCAATGGTAGTTGAGTGTCACCAATGGATTCATCTATGAGCTATGGGCTGTCAAGGCTACAGTAGTAATTATAAGTAAGCTAATACTGATATTATTTGTAATAATTGTATATTTAATAAATCATGGCTATTGAAATTTGAAAGAGAAAGAATATTTTGATGTAGCTGTCTGAAACTTTGTTTATGGTGTCAAAACCAAGTGTGTAGCATAATTTAAGATTTACTTGTATGGTTAGAAGATTCACTTGTTTCACGACTCTAAAATGTTTTTTTGTTTTCAGGCTTTTAACTTCTGTTAAATTTGGGTAGATCGATGCCTCGCCGAACTAACTTGTGAAATTGGAGATCAGTTGATTTGATAATCGTTACCTGGCTGGCAATCCCTGACAAGTGAACTTAATACTACGTGCATGACAACTACACTTTGGTCTGCACTCTTCATCTACAACTCAAAGTTAGTAAATTCTTCTTTGTTTCTTTTTTGGAACCCACTTAATGCAATAGAGTTTCGGAAACCAAAAGCCAGTTGTAAATTATGGCAGTTCTCTATCTTTTTTTTTGGTAATGCCTAATGCCTCAAGGTCCTATTTGAATCACGGTAAAACTGTAGCAGAGATAGAAGTATCAGATCACCGGGGCTTGAAAATGTTCACCATTGTGTTAAATGAACCCCACTGTACTATTAGTCAGCACTTGGATTTGAGCAATCAAAATATGCCTTGCATGAAGAAGATGAAAGAGTATAAATTTAGGTGTTCTTTCAAGTAAGATTTGATAACTGAATAAACTGAGTAAAAGTATTGCCATAGTGTGTGACATACCAATCTGCAACATACCAATCAGCAACATACCAAACTGATTTTCTTTTGCACTTCCAACCAAAGGGCAGGGGATTTTGTTCAGGGGATTTCCTATTGCTGAACTGTACAGGGGATTTTGTTCATACCTTACGGTTCTCAATCCTATACATTAGGGTTTTGCGCATGGGATTTTGTTTATGCATGACTCACTGTACAATAGGAACTGTAGAGCAAGCCTGATTTCTGGGGCACATTATAGCAGGCTGACTCTAATCATTCTATCCTCGTTGTAATGGCCGCCTCAGTGTCCAATGCCCCCTACAAATTCTGGCTTGTCTGTGCATGATGCTGCCGATGTGGTATGCGTGTTGGATGGATTACTAAGGGCACGTGTGGCCGGCCGGCCGACAGACATGTGTGTTGTGCGTGCGTGTTGATTAGGGTAATCAGATTTGTTGTATGTGTGCCCAACAAGAGTTTGTGCCTCCCTGCAAAAAAAAGTGTTTGCGCCAATGCTCGACTGAAAACGGTTGTTTCAACTTTTGCATTTTAGTTCAGAAACATGAAAGCATTTAGCACCTTCTATTATTTTAGTTCACTGGCACCTTCTATTTTTAATCATTAGCATCTTCTTATCCTGGTAGTAATCAAGTTCTTTATCAGGACCTTGTCTAGAATATAACTGCATTGTAGGAATTGCATACTTATAGGAGCCATTGCTAGATCTGGAGAGTAATGAACTCATGTAAATTCGAGCTCTGGTTATTATGTAATGGTGTACTGCTATGCATCATGTATGCAGGTGAAAACATGATAGAAACAAAGGTTTCTTGATGATATCAGTTAAAAAATAACTGTCTTACATACAAGCTTCCTTTTACTTAGCCAAGAGAGGAAAATGATTTCTGATTTTAATTCAAAATATTATGGTGTCAGTTTCATTGCTTCACCAAATCAAGAGATCTTTTCCAAGAGGAGATGGATCTAGCCAGGTCCTGTTGTCATGTAAATATATGGGATTTTTTAGGGCCTATTGCTCGATCTCTTCTCCATGGCCATGCCATCGTCGCCCCAAGCCCAGGTGAACTATTTATCCTTTTGATTTCTTTACCTCCAGTTGTCTCCTTCACTTTCCATGCTTCTCTCCATGTACAGACCTCAAGCTGGGGCTTGGGAAGCACCACGGAGACAGAAAGTTGGTACAATGCTCAGTAGTTAAGCAGCAAGAAGGTAACTCATCTCTCCACCATATTTTTTTTTGGAAATTGTGCAGCTACAGACATGCACTAATTTGTGATTTAGCACTCTGACTCTGTAGTTCAATTTTTTTATTAGCTGTTGATTGCGCTAGAGATACAGTACTCCAGTTCCTGCTCGAATCAGTTTGGCATAAGAGGTGGAGGATTGGGCCAAAATCTTCCTCTTTGGGACCTCTATGTTTGGAACAATAGTGTAAGTTGGGGATCTTTATTTCTGTTCAAATCAAATTACTTGCAACCGTATTCTCACGTGTTTCATATTTTTATGCATTGCGTATTCATGAGGTACTACAAAAGATTTTGTTGTGATGATGCAAAGCATGATTTAATAATCTTTTACCCTAAACACTTTACATCTGGTTTCATAAACACTGTGCTTTTCTCCATGTCAGCTACCTGGTCAAGTTAACATAGTCAGTGGCTGTGAAGGATTTTGGTGATGATTCTGGTGAACGACTGAATGCCCAGTCTATCTCTATCGATTGCAGAATTGGTAAACCTCTCATCTGTGGAGTGATATTTGTTTGTCGATAGCTATCAAAAGGTTCGCTACCCAATTTAAGCCACCTTCACATATTTTAGATGCAACACTTACAAAAGTGAGATAAAATTTAGATGGATAGCTCAGCCGAGAAAACACATTCTTTTCTCCTTTGATTTCTTCTTGTCCAGGCCAGGAACCATCTTGCGCTCAACCAGATTCATGTTCTTTGATTCCCTTTTCCATCAAGGTAAACCCTTCGGTCCCCGACTGTCTTTGTTCAATTGTCGTTCTCAATCAATTTGTAGTCCATGTCTTCAGGTCATGTACTCCCTCCGATCCATATTACTTGTCGCTGAAACGGATGTATCTAGACGTATTTCAGTGTTAGATACATCCGTTTGAGTTACAACTAATTTGGGTCGGAGGTAGTTCATTTTTTGACATGTAGATCATATACTTTTAGCTGTATAGTTTACAGCTAGAGCATAACGAGCACCCATCTTCGGATTTGTTCCTTGATCTGCCTATGTAAAACATTTGTATGTACTGGAATTTTAGTTTGGGATCCAGATAGATTGGCTCATAGATTTATGATGTCATATACTGCCTGCTGAAACATGGAATTGATATTCTACTCCCTCCGTCGCACAATATAAGAACGTTTTTCAAGAGCTTGAAAAACGTTCTTATATTGTGGGACAGAGGGAGTACCAGTTAGTCAATGCTCTTCATAGTTGCTAAGCAGTGGACGTGGGCATCTTAATTCCTAAACACACCATTTCCAGTCATTTTTATGACTCTAAAATTAGGTATTATACATACTTTGTATGAGATTTAAAATTTTCAAAAAATTCGGTCTATTTAATGATAGAACTAAGGCACGATCGGCCCAAATTTGGGCAGGTCACCGTCCAGCCGCCTGATTTCAGCGATTGCAACCATGGATTTCGCGTCCCTGTTTCGCCCGCCTCCCCCGTGCACGGGATTGACTCTGCCCCTGCCTCCGTGTCCCGCTTCCCCATGCGTCCCCTGCCTCCGCCCGTGTATACCTCGCCCCTACCTGCTTGCAGCTCTAGGGGGGAGGTGTGGAGCCAGGGGAGGGGAATGGGTGAACAAGGGAGGATGAGATGGTGAGAGCAAGCAAAACAAGAGGACAAGAGATATGGTGAATTGGGACACGACGGGAGACACGATCTCTCACGATCCGACGACCTCGCGCACGACCGGCTGACTCTGTCGGTCGGCCGGGTAAAATCGTTTGCCTAGAATTAATGTATTGTAGCTAAGACGTGCGTTGCACGTGCAAGCTTACTAGTAAGAGAAGGTAGAATTAAAACCATTCAGCTGCGCATCAAGGGCGCCTTCTCGCGCTGTCCACGTGGCAAGGCTTTACTGTGCGTCGTCCAACCCACGTACGCCGTACAATTGAGAAAAAGAAAGAAATCTTATGAGGGAAGTAAAAGGCCTCGGTACGCACGTACGCAGCCCAACCCACTCCACGTTCTCTGCCTCCACACGCAACCTCTCCTCTCACTCGTGTGCATCTTCCTCCCGGCGGCATCTTCCCCGAGCGAGGCGGCAGCCTGGAGACGCGGCGCCCCGCCGTCCAGATCGAACCGAGCGGGAGGGGAGAACCACCACCACCTTCTCATGTTGCTCGTCTCCACCACGCCTCGTCTGCGCCGCATGGTGATGACCGGCGGCATAGCCGGCGTTGGCGGCAGTGGTCGATCCCTCGACTTCCGTATCTTCTGAAGGCCGGCGCTAACAAGGGCCCCTCTCCCTCCATCCGTGAGTTCCATGCTTCGTCTCTTCGGTCCCCAGCCTCCATTGTTTCCGCGAAATCCCAACGCCGCTTTGTTTGCGCGGGCTCAGATGCGCTGCAGATAGGGGACCCATGTGTTGGCTAGACTAGCTTCAAAAAATCAAGCATGGGTTATTTGACTTTTGCAATTGATGGTTTAATTGTTGAAATTGGAGCTTCGCAGGGGCATGTTCCTCACCGGCGTCATGAGAGAGTGGGGCCAGGTCAAGGCCCCTTCACTTGGCCGGGTAAGATCCACACTTCTCTTTCGGTTTTCCACGAAAAATGCTGATTCTATGGACTTGATCCTAGATTAGCATCTTTTTTACAAGAGCAACATGATATCCGATATCCAATATGTTATTGACTGCAAGTACTCCATCCGTTCCGAATTAGTTGACTTAAATTTGTCTAGATACGGATATATCTAGACATGTTTTAGTGTTAGATACATCCATATCTAGGTAAATCCAAGTCAACTAATTTTGAACGGAGGGAGTAGTTGGCTAATTTCTTTCATACCCATTATACGATGGACATCTCCTATTTCTCTTTTGGTTTCTTCTTCTTGCTTTTTCTGCTCCTTTGGATTTTTGTTGGGGTATTTTGGCTGTTTGTTGAGTGTTTGGTCCTTGGATTCTAGCTGTTCACTTTCCTTTTCTTCTCTTTCTTTGATTTTTCTTTTGGATGATCTTCTCCTGATTGACACTGTATGGTTTATGTGCTGTTTCGTCTCTTGATATTTAATCATACATTCATGTCACATGGAATTCGGAGAAGCTGAGAAACATATCTCTGCTGACGAAAATAAGTGAATCTGTGAATTGGAGGATATGTTCTCACCTTCTTAATGCTCACATCCTCCTCCCATTAATTTGAATGCTACTTAACCAGCTTCCATTGCCAGCAAATGAAATAGTCTCTGGAGCATTAGACTATTTTAGGTCATTACATAGTGTTAAATTGATTTAGAGGCAAACCTGACCAAGCAAAACTAAACCATCTTACTATTATGTTAAAAGGTTTTTCACTTCCGAGGATCAATGGTAGAATTTTAGCTTAGTTACTTAGCTTGATGTCTTTTTTATAGGATAGGTTTGGAGCCCGCGTCTACTTTTTGCTATGTTGGAGCCTTAGCTCCAAACACTTTATAATATTCATCTCAGTTATTTATAAATTTAGCATATAATTCTTCTCACTCAATGATATTTAAGCCTCTTCCATATGGCATTTCATTTGGTTATCAGTTGATCGAATTAAAGGTTTCATTTTTCATTACATTTTTGTGCTTGAGGCCCTTTTTATTTTCTGCTGAAGGCATTTGAATTAACCTGATTACTGTCCCAAACTGTGCAGATGTTCCACGAGATGGTCCAATGGTGGAATACGAGAAGAGAATTGCATCAGGAGATCTTGTAGATTGTGATAGCTTCCAGGTTATCGAATTTGACCTGATCAATGCATTTCTTGCATGACTTCCTTCATTCTTGGTTATTGATACATGGTTTCCATTTGCCCTTGACAGTGTTGATAATGTGCACATGCACATAAAAAACATTTTAAATCGGTTGCTGCGGGTGGCAGTGCTCTGGAAGCACAAGGGTAGCGCGGTGCACAACTCCGGTTGTTCAAGGCACTGCGGCACAGCCACGTCGGCCTGCATGCACTCCAAGTTCTTCCACACCAACCTGACCTCCTACAAGTGGGCATTCGGAGGTTTGGCGCCCTTGCCCATCCATTCTTTGATGTGGTTTGGTGTGGTGGAGATGTAATTTTTTGATAGTCTTCAGTTTGTCGGAACAAAGGGTACCAGGTAACTACAAGATGCATTGCTTGCTGGTTTGTCACGATATTTAACCTGATGGGAGATAAGATGAATACCTTGCTGGTTTGGTATGATATTTGGCCTGAGTGGAGATAAGATGAATTGCTTGCTGGTTTGTCACAATATTTAATCTGATGGGAGATAAGATGAATACCTTGCTAGTTTGGTATGATATTTGGCCTGAGTGGAGATAAGATGAATTGCTTGCTGGTTTATCTGAGTAACTTGGTTGCACTAATACTAAAAGCACATGTTATCCATTTCTCCCTTGCTATTTCTGTTTGGGGAAGATTATAGTTTGACCACTCAGTAGAAATCAAATGCTTCACATTGGAATGTTTGTTGGATAAGAAGGTAGAAAAACTAAGAGACTGGATTTTTGACTCCTGGGTGTACAGACACCCCACTATCCCACCATTCGCGTCATTTCAGTTTCTCTTGAGATATGGACCATTGCCTGCCACTCGTTTGTGATTAGCAGAGGACACACACAGTAATCTGAGCGGCCCTATAGGGCATTGTTTATTCGAGATACCTCTGACTCGGCCACGTTCTAGCCACTACGCATTCCTGTGACTCCAGTGAATAAAGTAGACAACAAAGTTGACCATGACTCTGCTTATTAATAACTCCCATGGGCACAACACTGATACGTCAAAAGTGCAAAGTACCACTAAGGAGAAAACCGAAAGGAAATGAACCTAATAAAAATCTACCACGAACAACTTTCTCTCTTTTAGTAAAACTGTTCTCTCCTCACTTCTCTTATTTTCCCTACGGCCCCTCTCTCCTCTCATTACTCCTCTCTCTGACACATGTTCGCATGGAAGACACAAAACATCTTCTCTCTCTCTCATGTCTTTTCTTCTCTCTCTCCATTCATCTGACTTTGTACAGTGACCTGCCTCTCACTTGTCTCTTTCGATAGGATCACAGTGACCTGCATGCCTAGTGCTGCGACCGACGCAGCTGTTTTAAATAATTTGGATAAGCATGCTTCCCTGCAAATTGTCTGCCATACGACAAACTAGAGCACGAATCTCAGCGGGACTCAACACATGGGATAAGCGGGGGTCGGGACTCCCGGGACTTGTCACACCTTTTCGAAACGGTGTGGCACTCTCATGGCTTTTCTTCTTTATTATGTTTGGTGTTCAAGATACTTGCGGTTATGCCACCATGTAAAATATTTTTACTTCTCTCTTGGTGTGCAGCTATATCTGAAATTCCTGATAATGCAGTAGATGAGGTTTGTAATATCTTCTATAACATCTTATATGAACTAGATACTCGCTATTTAAATTGCGTGATAATACTCAAATGTCCGAAACACGTAGTATTCTGTTGTAAGCTGAAAATTTGAGATGACACATTCCTGTTTCTGGAAAAACCATGCTATACTGCCATCACATCTATTTATTTATTTTGTTATATTCCTGTATTCTAACACAAATGCTCTGTTGATCAGCATGTTAATAACTTCACTCCCTAACATATGCTCATCATTGATGGCGGCGACATGGAACAACACTTCTGTGCAATTGGTACTGTAAATTTGGGAACTGAAATAATTATAACCAGTGTTACAAATGTTTGTTGAGGAAAAGTCCTTGCAGCAAACAAGGACCGGAAGCAGGTTTCCTATTTTGACCAGCATTTCCTTTTGTTCCTAATTGTTGGCTCTTTCCTATGGAAGCTCTGAAACAAAATCAAGTGGCCTAAAATTAAGGACTAATGCTTGATATCTGATTTGAGAAAACTGATTCACAGAATATAAGTAGAAGGTAGACTGTAGCATTCATCATTGTTATCTTACATAGGCAGTTCAACGAACTTCTCCGAGGGGATATTGAGAATGATGACGGCGACGAGCAAGACGGCATCTGTGAAGTTTTGCTGGAGAGCCTGAAGTCAGGGTGCGTTCAATCGAGCACACTCGCTTCTTTCAGAATTCGTATAATCATCAGAACCAGCCATGCCAAAGATATGAAGTGGAACACATTTGCAGGGAGGGAAGTTGAGAAGCCAGGACACCAACGGTGCTAAGCCGTGCCATCGAGAGGACAAGGGCTGCCATCAGGGACCTCCAGACCAAGCTCAACATCTCCCTCGCCTCCGTCAGCCCCGTGTCTCAAGAGGGTTGTTGCCGTCGCCGACGGCGAGCTACTGTGGTAGCTTGTGGAGCTCTTTCGAATGTACATGTTACTATAGTGTGCTCGATCGCTCCGTGATGTGTTGTATGTATAGGCTAGCAAGGATGTGGCGAGTCATCGGCTACGTGCACCGGTTGCACTGATAAAGATTAAGCTATCATCAACAAACAAAATATGGCTAACCCATGGAGCTCTATACCTTACTCTGATTCCTCTATCAATCCATCCCACATTGTAAAATTTGAGTAATGACGAAAAACCTTCCGCACAAAGGAGGAAAAGATATAGGGAAACCTGATCGCCTTGCCGAAGCCCTTTGGAAAGGGTAAAGTACGGCAAGAGCTCTCCATCAACTCTAACCGAGAATCTAACTGAAGTAACACATTTCATAATTAGCCTAAGAAAGCCCATGCCATATCCCACCTTCAGCAGTAGCCTCAAGATAATTCCACTCAACTCGATCGTAGGCCTTCATCATATCTAGTTTGACAGCGCATGAGAAATTTTTCCCTTTCTTCCGTCGCTTCATAGTGTGAACAGTCTCATAAGCTACCAGAACATTATCAGTAATGAGACGTCCCGGTACAAATGCACTTTGTTCTTCACTAATTACCTCATCCAAATCATCTCTCATTCGGTTTGCCACGGCCTTAGTTGCAATTTTGTATGGCACCTGACAAAGAGCAATCGGACAGTACTGTGTAATTGACTGAGGGTGTCGTACCTTAGGGATAAGTGTTATGGAAGTATCATTGAGCCCCGCTGGTAATTCACCTCCATTCAAAAAATCAAGCACTCCCCGAGTCACATCGTCGCCAACAAGTGCCCAGTGTCGCTGAAAAAACCCACCTGTGTAACCATCTACTCCAGGAGCCTTAGAAGGTGCCATCTGAAATAAGGCTTTCCGTACCTCTGCTGGTGTAAAAGGTTTCATAAGTTCCCTGTTCATCTCCTCGGAGATTTTGATAGGAACGAACTGAAGAAGTCCACTAGGATCGACCAATTCTTGGGAAGTATACAAATTTTGGTAGAAAGACTGCATTTCTACCTTATCTTCACTTTCATTCATGCAAACAAAGCCATCTGGACGCATTAGGCCCTGAATTTTATTGATTCTTTTCCTTCGAGCTGCCTGAGCATGAAAATATCATGTATTACGATCGCCATCTCGAAGCCAAGGAACCCGCGAGCGCTGGCGGACCCAGATCTCTTCTTGATGTAATGCTTCACGCAGCTTTTGGGCAATACTCCTTTCCTCGTCATTGGGACCACGTCCGACCGACCGCAGCCGGAGTTTGTCCAATCTTTTCTGCAACTGACGAACTTTGCGAGTTAAACCTCCAAACTCCTTAACACCCCACGGTTCAAGCACCCCTTGTAGATGTTTCAAGGAATCAGCAAGGCCTTGGGGACCGGGGGAACGTGTTCGGCTTCTCCACATGTCGGCCACCATGCGATCATAGTCAATATGTGTTTGCCAAACGTTCTCATACCTGAACTGCTTGGCTGACCTGGACCGAAAAGAGTGAGAAGCACGTATTTCAGCAACCACAAAACAGTGATCAGACTCGATCGAACTAAGATGTCGCACTCTGATGTGTTGGAAACTTTGCCAAAATTCCTCTATCGAGCATTGCTTTTACATTAGCCTCTCCGGATTGCTGGTTGTCCCATGTAGACGCTGTGCCGGACCAACCTAAATCCTGGAAGGCAATATCATCAATAACTTCTCGGAAGGCTCTCATTTGTGCCTCAGGTCGAAGCGATCTACTTACGTGCTCACAAGCGTAAAGCGTTTCATTGAAGTCTCCCATACAAAGCCATGCCTGATGCGGCGAAGCATGTAACGTATGCATAGAGAGCCAGCTATTATGCCTATCTGTTGTGAAGGAAATATGCCCTAGAGGCAATAATAAAGATATTATTTATTTCCTTATATCATGATAAATGTTTATTATTCATGCTAGAATTGTATTAACAGGAAACATAATACATGTGTGAATACATAGACAAAACTGCGTGTCACTAGTATGCCTCTACTTGACTAGCTCGTTGATCAAAGATGGTTATGTTTCCTAATCATAGAAATGAGCTGTCATTTGATTAACGGGATCACATCATTAGGAGAATGATGTGATTGACTTGACCCATTCCGTTAGCCTAGCACTTGATCGTTTAGTTTGTTGCTATTGCTTTCTTCATAACTTATACATGTTCCTATGACTATGAGATTATGCAACTCCCGTTTACCGGAGGAACACTTTATGTGCTACCAAACGTCACAACGTAACTGGGTGATTATAAAGGTGCTCTACAGGTGTCTCCGAAGGTACTTGTTGGGTTGGCGTATTTCGAGATTAGGATTTGTCACTCCGATTGTCGGAGAGGTATCTCTGGGCCCTCTCGGTAATACACATCACTCAAGCCTTGCAAGCATTGCAACTAATAAGTTAGTTGCGGGATGATGTATTACGGAACGAGTAAAGAGACTTGCCGGTAACGAGATTGAACTAGGTATTGAGATACCGATGATCGAATGTCGGGGAAGTAACATACCGATGACAAAGGGAACAACGTATGTTGTTATGCGGTCTGACCGATAAAGATCTTCGTAGAATATGTAGGAGCCAATATGGGCATCCAGGTCCCGCTATTGGTTATTGACCAGAGAGGTGTCTCGGTCATGTCTACATAGTTCTCGAATCCGTAGGGTCCGCACGCTTAACGTTCGTTGACGATATAGTACTATATGAGTTATGTATGTTGATGACCGAATGTTGTTCGGAGTCCAAGATGAGATCACGGACATGACGAGGAACTCCGGAATGGTCCGGAGATAATGTTTGATATATGGGATAGTAGTGTTTGATCTCCGGAAGGGTTTCGGAATTCATCGGAAGGGGTTCTGGATGTTTCCCGAAATGTTTGGGCACGAGAACACTTTATCTGGGCCAAAGGGGAAAGCCCATGAGGCTTTTGGAAAGTGCAAAACGAAGTTTTGCGGAGACCAGAGGCTAGACGCCAGGAACCGTGGCGTCTAGGGGGTAGACGCCGGGAACCCTGGCGTCTAGCCCTGGAGTCCGAGAAGGACTCTTGCCTTTCGGGTGAAACCGACTTTGAGGAGGCTTTTACTCCAAGTTTCGACCCCAGGGCTCAACATATAAATAAAAGGGTAGGGCTAGCACCAAAGACACATCAAGAAACACCAAGCCGTGTGCCGGCAACCCCGTCCCCTCTAGTTTATCCTCCGTCATAGTTTTCGTAGTGCTTAGGCGAAGCCCTGCGGAGATTGTTCTTCACCAACACCGTCACCACGCCGTCGTGCTGCCGGAACTCATCTACTACTTCGCCCCTCTTGCTGGATCGAGAAGGCGAGGACGTCACCGAGCCGAACGTGTGCAAAACTCGGAGGTGCCGTGCTTTCGGTACTTGGATCGGTCGGACGTGAAGACGTACGACTACATCAACCGCGTTGATATAACGCTTCCGCGAACGGTCTATGAGGGTACGTACACAACACTCTCCCCTCTCGTTGCTATGCATCACCATGATCTTGTGTGTGCGTAGGATTTTTTTTTTGAAATTACTACGTTCCCCAACATGTTGCTCTAGGCGCTCCATAAAAATGGGTGAATCTCCAGATCGGTTAGTTCATATCTTTATTCTGCACCAGAACATCTATATGAGAGGTGCTATAATTCTTAAGTTCAAATTTTACATCTTTAGACCAAAAAAGGCCAACTCCGCCACTTAACCCAACACTGTCCACTACAAAGCATCCTCTAAGACCAAGAGTATGCTGCAGATCCTCCACTCTTTTACCTTTTATCTTCGTTTCCATAACAAAGACAAGAGAGGGACCTTCTAGCTTCACAATGCTGCGAAGCTATCGAACTGCCTCGGGGTTCTCAAGCTCCCGGCAGTTCCAACTGATACAGTTCATTCCGACTGGCAGGACCGCGGCACGGTCTCTGCCGAATTGTCAGGTGTAGGCTTCTTCTTCTTAGGATCTTGCTCACACTCGGTATCATCCTCCTTAGTCCCTTCTGGATCTAGCTGCTGCTCCTCATGCGATGAATCAGTGATCATGAGCATGTTTTTTGGCTTATATACTTGAACTGGAGCGTCCTTTCTTTTGTTCTGAGAACGCCTATTGTTGTTCTTGACTAGTGACGTAGCTTCTGGTCCAACATCCTTCTTGGAGCTGGAGTTCTTCGAGTCTTGCTTGTTGCTGGACTCAGAGTACTAGTTGCGCGATGAATTTTCACTAGCCGCCGACTTCCTGTACTCCTCAGGCACCCGCAAAGACGACCCGAAACGTAAATCCCCCTTGGCGTCCCTCGTCCCTGGAGTTGGACAGTATAATTCCGAGTGTCCTAGACGGCCACACAAGAAACAAAAATATGGAATTTGCTCATATTGGATATTATAAGGATCCACCGTCTTCCTTCTGTCTGAGTCAATCATAATCCACCTCCGAAGAGGCTTGTCCACATCAATGGTGACCCTGGCCCAGCGATATCCTCCAACATGATCAAAACTGGCTGTCCTTACCTGATTATCAATTTGTTTGGCAATCAGAACAACCAATGCATCATCCCTCAAATTGTAGGGGTGATTCATAAACCTAGCCCACACCTAGAGCCGGTTAAACTTCACTTCATCTGGTCTCATACAATCTTCAAACTCTGCCAAGATTATTGCGTTCTTGTTCAAGTGCCATGGTGATCCTGCCCAAACTCTATCCCTGTCCCTCGGGTTCTCGAATTCCGCCACAAACATGTTGACACCCACCGATCGAAATTGAAGCCCTCGCGGGTTACCCCACGCCGGAAGTATTGCGTTGGTGATAGTTTGGATGTGACATTGATTTCGGTACAAAATCTTACCAGCCAACAAGCACTTCGCAGGACCATCCTTGACGCGATCATCAATCACGAATGGTGTTGCTTCTTCCTCAGATATATCCAATTTTCCTAGCGCCTCTTCAAGTTGCGATCTCGCCGATCTGGAAGTCTCTCCTCCCGTTTCCGCCTGGGTATCGCTGACGGGAGCGGTTGTCGCCATCTTCTCCCCCGATCAATCCCGAGCGCCCCGCCGATGAGATCCACGGGCGCCACCAAGTTCCACGTCAAACCCTAGTCGCCGCCAAGGGTCCCTAGGTTTCGGGGAAAAGACGTAAGGTCCTTATTTACAGTAGTCCGTGTGAAAGGGGAAATTTGCAGCTCACACGAATATTGTACAAGTAAGAGAGAAAAGTTTTTCGCCGACTCAAATAGAATGAACCAAGGTAAATGAAAAACGGCATCAAGATGCAAAAAAGACTTACATCGCTCCGTACTTCTAGTACCCAACATGCACGAGTTAACAGCGACCTAGGGTTACACGAATATTGTACCTCAGATATATCCAATTTTCCTAGCGCCTCTTCAAGTTGCAATCTCGCCGATCTGGAAGTCTCTCCTCCCGTTTCCGTCTGGGTATCGCCGACGGGAGCGGTTGTCGCCATCTTCTCCCCCGATCAATCCCGAGCGCCCCGCCGATGAGATCCGCGGGCGCCGCCAAGTTCCACGTCAAACCCTAGTCGCCGCCAAGGGTCCCTAGGTTTCGGGGAAAAGACGTAAGGTCCTTATTTACAGTAGTCCGTGTGAAAGGGGAAATTTGCAGCTCACACGAATATTGTACAAGTAAGAGAGAAAAGTTTTTCGTCGGCTCAAACAGAATGAACCAAGGTAAATGAAAAACGGCATCAAGATGCAAAAAAGACTTACATCGCTCCGTACTTCTAGTACCCAACATGCACGAGTTAACAGCGACCTAGGGTTACACGAATATTGTACCTCAGATATATCCAATTTTCCTAGCGCCTCTTCAAGTTGCGATCTCGCCGATCTGGAAGTCTCTCCTCCCGTTTCCGTCTGGGTATCGCCGACGGGAGCGGTTGTCGCCATCTTCTCTCCCGATCAATCCCGAGCGCCCCGCCGATGAGATCCGCGGGCGCCGCCAAGTTCCACGTCAAACCCTAGTCGCCGCCAAGGGTCCCTAGGTTTCGGGGAAAAGACGTAAGGTCCTTATTTACAGTAGTCCGTGTGGAAGGGGAAATTTGCAGCTCACACGAATATTGTACAAGTAAGAGAGAAAAGATTTTGGTGGAGTCAAACAGAATGAACCAATGTAAATGAAAAACGGCATCAAGATGCAAAATAGACTTACATCACTCCGTACTTCTAGCCCCCGACATGCACGAGTTAACAGCGACCTAGGGTTACAGGCTGCTGGGCCAAACCCGGCCAGAAGTACGTCACGACCGCTTTTTGCCTCGACAGGCCAGCATAGCTAGTGCTAGCTTTGCGTCGTCGGCGATAAATGGTTGAACGTCTAGCTATATAAGCCGCGAGGTGTCTAGCGAAACGAGCGGTGTGGTACTAAAATACTACTGCCACGCAGCGTCAACCGAGTGGTGCGCTCGTCTTCCGCCCACCGGTGGCTAACGGCCCTGGTCTTCGCGTCTTCGGCCCACCGGCTAAGCTGGAACGGATGGATTTCGTATAACGAGCACTGCGCGTGCGAGGTCTCGAACCAAGGAATCAACCGTACGCAACCACCCTAAAAAAAAAGACGTACGCAACCAGGGAACCCGTTGAGCCAGCTACAGCTAATCTACTTTGATAATTTGAAGTAGCATAATTATGACACGTACATAACCAAGTTGATTTCCCCTCCAAAAAGAAAAACAAGTTCTGTTCTGTACTAAATGAAGCAGGTTCATCAATTGATGCTCTCGTACTATGAAACTTCAAAATTTGTATCCAGCAACCAACAATCCACTTGTACATACGGTTCCTCTGCCTCCCGCCCGTCTGTCTAGTCTACGTTGGCCTTAGAACCATGGGGGCGTGGTGGATCTCGGCCCTTGTCCACGGATGGCTTCATTTTTCGATGGTTTTTTCCGTTTTGTTCGGTTTCTGTCCTGCTAAGGAAGGCTAGACGGTGGGGGTTCCTTAAACATGGAATAATTTTCTCCCCGCCTGGCCCGTTTCGATTGTCCGAAGGCGTGTGGAGGTCTCCGGCGTATCTCACAGGATTCGTCCGATGATTTTCTTTGATGGATCTATTCCGGTTCGGCCTTCGTTCCTTTTATCTTCATGGTGGATCCTTTTGATCTACACATCTTTTCATCGATGGTTTTTAATGTTCTGGTGCGCTAGTCCTATGAGGACTTAACACGACGACTTCTCGGTTGTCTATTTCAGCAAGTTTGCCCAGCTTTGGTAAAGGAGGGGCAATACCAGCGGTGCACCTTTGGCTCGCTTCAGTGCTTGTAGTTATGGCTTGGTCGTCCATGGATCTGGATGTAATTTTTTTTATTTCTTGTGTTTGTTATACTACCATGATTTAAGATCAATGGATCGGAGTTTTCCCGCAACAAAAAAGCAGCCCACATGTAGCAACAAATTTCAACCTATCAATCATATAGGTGAGCTTTTATTATCTTGTACTACTACACTACACAAGCTGCTTTCCTGAGAAACATCTAGATGATCTCTCTTAATGATCAGCCTCCGGTCATCTGCAAGATTATCATGTCCCATAGAACCCCGTCTCCCCCTTCTCACTCATCTCTCCCTCCCGTACCAAGCCACAACCGCCACCCCTCCTCCTCTTGTGCCAGTCCCGCCGCCGGCGGCACCACCTCAATTCCCGGTGAGCGGAGATCGGTGGTGCTAAGGAAGGCCAGACGGCAGGAGCTTCACTTTTTGATGGTTCTTTCTGTTTTATTAGGGTTTCTGCCCTGCTAAGGAAGGCCAAGCGGCGTGCGCTCCTTGAACATAGAATAATTTTCTCCCGCCCTGGCCCGTTTCAATTGTCAAAGGCGTGTAGGACCAATTTGGCCCTATGGAGGGAGGAAGGGGTGGAGAGAAGTAATCTAGGCGGATTCATTTCTTTCAGGCTAGCGAAAAGACGACGTCACTGCATACTTTTGGCACCCAACACACACGATCTTGATCTTGTGAGCAAATAAAAAATGAGTCGGAGTTGGTCCGAGCGGAAGGAAATGAATGTAGCAACAATTTCAACCTATCAATCATATAGGTGAGCTTTTATTATCTTGTACTACTACACTACACTAGCTGATTTCCTTAGAAACATCTGGATGATCTCTGTTAATGATCCAACTCTCTAAACTATTCATATGGTCCACACAGTCTCAACGAACTGTTCTTTACAGCATAAGGGTTTGTTTGTTGACCTTGGAACTTCTCTGATTCCAACTAACAACATCGATGAAATATTCAGTGAAACACACTGCAAGTCAAAATAAGTTCCAATACAATATAGTAAAAAGTACAGTTTTGTGCTTACACCAAAATCCACAAAAGAAGGGAAAATTCTCTGTATTCCTCTTCTGTAGCAACATCATCTTCTGTAATCATCTCTTCCCATGTCCCCCGGGATCGTCTTCAGTGTCAGATCGATCAGCCTCTTCGTCTGTATACACACAACATGGTTGGCATGGAATTCATCTCTTCCGTGCATTACTTCCCTAGAAGTTGGCGCCCCTCATCTGTGGCCATTTGTGTGCCTATTTTTCTGAAAGGGAAGACATTCACACTTGCTAGCATGATAATTAGCGATCATCAAATATCATAATAGAAAATATATGGACGAAATTAGTTCTTGACGTGAGTCTATGGACAGAGTTGTGGCTTCCTGAGCATGAAAACACGGAGAAGCCCACAAAAGCTTGTGTCTAGGGAAAGTCCCACAGTCCAGCATATTCATCAACCCTGCTGAATCGAATGATTAAACATTTTGTGTTTATATTCTTATTAAGTGCAACTAAACATCACAAACCAAAAGGTTAAATGGAAGATTATAATCTAGCACTCAGTAAAATATATATTGTAATCAGCTGTGCAAAAGTTAGTTCATCGATTAGCATCAAGAAGAACAAAAGAAAGGTATTTCATTTCCGATGAAGTCAAATACACACCGAAAAATCAACAACAAAATACGCTTGGTAGTGCCATTGAGTTCATGAAACCAATGGTCAAGCACCTCCATACAAGGTTGGCACATTAGGTACCATATATAAGGAAGTGAAATGTGGATAAACATATCCTCACAGTACCATTGACTAAATCATTTCTCTTGGATCCTATCTTTACTGGTAAATGCTCGTGCATCGCTACGTGCTACAATGCATATAAATGCATCAAACAAATAATTAAGCTGGTCTCTATGGTCGAAGCTCATTTCTCCCACGTGTGTCCGAGCGTGTTCGGACATCAAAGGGGCGTCTAGTGGGCTCCCCAATATTCAACCGTCTGGATGATCCAGGTTCACCCAAATCCAGCCCAATGTGGGGGGGTGGGGGGGATGTGGTTGTCCGGATTATCCACCAATTTATTTCTCCCATGTGTTCCGAACAAAAAAGACCCTACCCCTTGACATACCCTTCCCTTTTATTGTTGAACCCTCCCCTCACTGCTCGGTTTTTCGCCGTGGCGGGACATTTCTCGCTGGAGCCCTCTCCTCTAAAACTGGATGACGCCCGCCTCACCTTCGCCGTGCCGTCCTCTCTTCTTCACATTGTACTTCCCAATGGGCCGCAAAGGAGGAGTCCCCTGTCAACCGTTATGCTCTCCACCCTGACCCCCCCCCCCCCCCCCCCCCCCCCCCCCCCCTGTCCATGCCGATCCGCCACCGCCATCAAGGGCTAGGAGGCATGCGCTGCCCATGACGCCGCCAAGCCAAGAAGACAGATATGTTGTCTTCTGAGCTATTGCCACTTTGTAACTAAAGTTGAATGTGTGCATTACCACGAAACAAAAATATGATGTCCCTTGTTGGGCATGCACATTAGACACGACCATGTGTTTTTATTAACTCTTGAAGCAACAAATAAATGCATTTACCCTCCTATCTTAACCAAAATTTTGTATGACTTGAAGAAGAAAATATGAACCGCTCACTCATGCAATTTGCTGCAAAGCCATCTCTAATGAAATGTAATTTGGCACATTTTTTACAGTAGGAAAATTATTTTGCTCAGAGCCGTAACTAAACTGGCCAACCCCAACCCCCATCTCTCTCACTATTGACCCTCACTCTTATCACAAAATTCACTACTAAGCGAGCCAGTGATCGATGCCGCCATGGCAGGCCAACAACAAGGGACAAGGGCGGCAACTGCCTTCCCTTCTTAGTGCTAGTACCACCTTTCCATCAAATCAAATTGAAGGTATTGACAAAACATTATGCACTTAGGACTTAGGAGTAATATAATTGGATCCACCCCGTCTCTTTCTGTCTCATCTCTCTCAAATTAAATATACAACCATTTAAATAGTGACTCTCTCTCTCTCTCTCTCTAGATAGATAGATATAGATGACACTCGACATTAAATCTCCTGATCATAAGAGGAAGAATGAGTCTGCTGTAGTGAGTACTGACACAGAAGATTCCACTGAGGTCTCTCCGGATCTTCTAGGACAAAAGCTTGTGATGCTTGATGATGATGTCGTGTTTAAGAAGTCTAAAAGGATCACCTGGGCTAGTCATATTCTAGAGTGGTATAAGAATTTGGGGAATTTGAGGATTTGCCCCATATTCTATATGTTTTTAACATAGTACAATCGAAGATGCTCACATACACGAGCATACACTTACCCATGTAAACACACACACCACACCCAACCCTATGAGCTCCTTCGAAAGACTGAGATGGCACATCATCTTAAGATTGACGAAGTCACCACAGACGCCTTCGTAGTCGAGGGGAACGTCTCCTCTCACTGAATGCACATTGCCGGAAGGCCTCGAGTAAATCCAAAAAATCATGGGGTTCAACTGTTTATTTGGGACTAAAATACACCACTAGTCCATAAACTCAAACAGATTGCATAGTTTAGGCCAGCAACTGGGGAACTGATCAGATTTAGTCCGTAAACTCGTTAATTTGATCAAATAAGGCCAAAACCGGCTGACCGGAAAAAATGACCACATCAATGCCATGTCATCAGTTCTTTCGCCCTCATAAATTAACTATTTTTTTTACCGGGATCTATTTGCAAATTGGTTTGGTTTTTTTCTCACGGACCATGCTAAAGGCGTGGGAGCAAAAAAATATTAAAAAAACATGGCATTGTGTGTGTGTGTGTGCGCCTTCGATGGAGACCATGGCACAGCCATGGCATTGTGTTGTCATCATGGAGATCGCACAAGGTGTAGACAATGGCATTGTGTGTGTGTGTGTGTGTGTCTTCGATGGAGACAATGGCACAGCCATGGCATTGTGTTGTCGTCATGGATATCGCACAAGGTATAGATATGGATGCATGGTTGTATACACGAGTACGAAACTAATTACCATTGGAATGACATGTTAGTAAAAAAATTGCTACGGAGTACTTGAAGAACATAAAAAGGAAGAATCAACTAATGGGTCGCAATCTCAAAGAATATATGTTGGGAAATGTAGCACGGAAAAAAAAATATTATGCGCTCATGCAATGATCTATCCATGGAGATGCATAGCAACGAGGGGAAGAGTGTGCCTATGTACCCTCGTAGACCGTAAGCGGAAGCGTTTCACAACGTGGTTGATGTAGTCGAACTTTTCTTCGCGCTCCACCGATCAAGTACCGAACGTACGGCACCTTCGAGTTCTGCACACATTCTGCTCGGTGACGTCCCTCACCTTCTTGATCCAGCAAGCTTTGGAGGTAGTAGATGAGTTCTGTCAGCACGATGGCGTGGTGACGGTGATGGTGAAGTGATCCTCGCAGGGTTGTTTCGCCTAAGCACCACGAGAATATGACCGGGGGTGTAAACTGTGGAGGGGGGCGCCGCACACGGCTAACAATTGATGTTGTATGTTCTAGGCGCCCCCTCCCCATATATATATAGGTGGGAGGGGACCAGAGGCAGCCAAGCGGCGGCCCAAGTAGGATCCAAATCCTACTTGGGGTTTCCCCAAGTGGCGCCCCCTTTCCTTTTTTCACCGGAGAAGAAAGGGAAGGGGGAAGATAGAAAGCAAAGGGGGGCCGAACCCCCCTTTTTCCTTCTCCAATTCGGCCACATGCCTAGGGGGGGGGGGGTGGCGCCACCCCTTGTGGGTTGGTGTTCTCCCCTCCTATGGCCCATATGGCTCATATCTTCTTCCCGGGGGTTCCGGTAACCCCCCCCCCCCCCCCCCCGATACTCCGATAAATACCCGATACACTCCGGAACACTTCCGGTGTCTGAATACTATCGTCCTATATATCAATCTTTACCTCTCGACCATTTCGAGACTCCTCGTCATGTCCGTGATCTCATCTGGGACTCCGATCAACATTCGGTCACCAAATCACATAACTCATATAATACAAAATCGTCATCGAATGTTAAGCGTGCGCACCCTACGGGTTCGAGAACTATGTAGACATGACTGAGACACCTCTCCGGTCAATAACCAATAACGGAACCTGGATGCTTATATTGGCTCCTACATATTCTACGAAGATCTTTATCGGTCGAACTGTTATGACAACATACATTATTCCCTTTGTCTATCGGTTTGCTACTTGGCCCGAGATTCGATCGTCGGTATGTTCATACATAGTTGAATCTCATTACCGGCAAGTCTCTTTACTCGTTTTGTAATACATCATCCTGCAACTAACTCATTAGTCACTTTGCTTGCAAGGCTTCTTATGATCCGAGAGGGCCCGGAGATACACTAGTGCAGAACCAGGCAATATCACCGGTTCGTAAGGCCCTTTAGTGCCGGTTTAGGAACCAGCACTAACATTTCGGCACTAAAGGCCCCCCCCTTTAGTACCGGTTCAGCATGAACCGGTGCTAAAGGGAAACCACGTGGCACGAGCCAGCTCCGGGGGCCGGGAGCCCTTTAGTATCGGTTGGTAACACCAACCGGTACTAAAATGTTTGGGGGGTTTTTGGTTTTATGATTTCTTTTTCAATTAATTTTGTGTTTTCCATTTTAATTCTTTTTCGTTTGCTGGTATTTTACGGTACTACACATTGTACACGTTATGCACACATATATATATAAATAGAATTTCTAGTAGAACCAATCATATATATATCATCAATGTCTCACAAACCACCATATTAATTTACACATACCCACATGTATAGCTATATACAATTTCTCCTACATATGCATGTTGCCTTCGGAGCCAGTGGCATTAGCCTAATTGGTGCCTTCGGAGCACGATGACAATTGGAAGTGGTTCATGACCTGTTCGATGGGGGCGGTAGCGGGTAATAGTATTCTCCCTTCGGATTTATGACCTGGTCGAGCAAAAATCCCGCTATTTCCTCTTGAGGTGCTTCTACGCGCTCCGTTTCTAGGAGCTTGTCCCGCACCTCTTTGAACTGCTAAGAAGGAGATCAATATGCATGTGTATTAGTTGTGTGACTAGATATCGATAATGGTGTAAAAATTATGAATAGTGTTCTGACAAGCGTACCCATTCCTGTCTTTGAGATCTGCTCCTTTCGGACGCCATCATGCGAATGTTCTCGCAAACGCAGAATGCACACAGATCAGTCCCCTGCGCCTGCTTCAGGGCCTTTATTACGAGAATGGAATTTAATTTGATCAGATAATAATTAATCAAGCATGATAATTAAAGAGATGGCAGCTAGCTAGCTAGCTAGTACTACTTAATTACTTACCTTGGATCGAAACCATTTTAGCTGTGGTTTCCATTCGCCTTTCGTGACGCTGATGAACCTTGCCCAAGCCCTTCCCGCCGACAAAGAAAATGAATAAAGGGGTTATTAAATAGTTCATATCATGAAATGACGAACTAAATAGACCGAGATATATAGTTAATAATGATTGAAATTACCTGTTGACTATCCCATACAAGATGTTGTAGTCATTATTTGCTTTGAGTAGCGAGTCCAGTATTTCAACTGTTCCGGCGTCAACTTTAATGATACACAAGATCCAGTGAAATATGCATGCACACACGTTTGCATGTCTTAATTAAGCGGGCATATGTAAGCAAAAACATGTAGCTAGCTAGTAGGCAAAAACAGAGAATTTGTAGTACAAGAAAGTGTGACTCACTGGAAGTTGTAAGGAAGTAGTATATCTTCATTGTATTTGAGGCGCTTCAAGAACTCTAGCATGCTGTCCTCTACCTGCTTTTCATAATACTTGTTCATTTTCCATGTGTATTCATTAACGGTGTTTGGGTCAATGAACCCAATGCCATAGCGTCCACCTTTTCTCATTTCATACATCTTCATCCTGCATAATACCACAGAAAAGAATATAGTGAGGATAATTACAGGTAATGATTGATCAAAAGGATCACTACAGCTAGCTTGAGACTTAAATTACAGAAAGAAATGACTTACAGACAATAGCAACTGACGATAGATTTGTTGAGTGCGTCTTGATTGTATAACTGAAACAGTTCAGAATACTCAACGGCCACAGCTTTCTCATGGTAGTAATGATCCTTCTTGACATACACCATGAGAGACTCTCGATCGGATCTCTTGATAATGTCCATGTACCATTGATGCAATTCATACATTCTCGTTGGGAGCTTCTTGACATCTTCTGGCTCGACCAAAGGTTGGCCCCGGACATATTTCCGTTTTATTTCCTCCTCTGTAATCACAGGCATGTCCTCGATCTCGAGGAGTTGTCCAACAGTGATCTTGAGTTCTTCAGCCTGCATTATATGCTCCTAGGTTATTACCACATCGCCCACCTCGGGAACGTAAACTGTTTGGCCACAATAATATTGGGCATGCGTACTGTCACGTGTTGTTGGCGGCACAACAAGCGGGGGGGTCGATTGCGCCGCCTGTTCTCCCAGCTGGGCAACGGTTTTCCCGCATTTTTCGACAGCTGCTTGTTGTTTGCTCGAGCTCGAGCTCGCCTCCTTCTATAGACGTTGTCGATGTAACTTCCTGATGTGGCGCTCATAGTCTGTGTCAACAGGCTTAGGAGCTGGTGGTTGAGCCATACGAATGAAGTGGTCAACTACTTCCACAGGCACTTTCTCCCTTGGCGACGGTGGCGGTTTCAGTCCAAAATGGGCGTCGACTTCTGCCCGCACTATGGCATTGGTTTGCTCCTCGGTCCTGTCGTAAGCCCTCACAGGAAGAGGAGTAGTGAGCTTTGGACCATATTTATATCGCTTGCCTCCGCCTGTACTTCCTGTACTATGACCTCGACTGGTACCGCTACGCACCATAGCTGCGGGGTGTCTCTTCTGCGATTGCTGAGGCGGCGGAGACGGCTGACGGGGCTGAGTTGGACGAGGAGGAGTGGCCTGAAGCTGTGCCGGACTTGGAGGAGGAGTGGCCTGAGGTTGTGCCGGACTTGGAGGAGGAGTGGACGTCTGACGCTGTGTCGGACTTGGAGGAGGAGTGGCCTGACACTTTGCCGGACTTGGAGGAGGAGGAGTGGCCTCACGCATTGGTGGACTTGGAGGAGCGGGAGTCTGCTGACTCGGTGGCGGACTTCGACGAGGAGTCGGGTGACGCGGTGTCGGTGGCCTTCAAAAAATGATGCAATCCTTTCTCCATAGGATGATACGATGTTTGGCATCTCCGAGTGTGTGCTCCTCGTCACCTCCAGGAATGTCAAGCTCTAGCCCCGAATATTGGTCCACCACCTCATCAACCAAGACACGAGCATAGCCCGCTGGAATCGGGTTGCAATGGAAGGTTGCCTCGGGGGAATTTGAAAAAGCAACGGCGTCCGCCACCTTCATGGATATGTTCTTCATTTTGAAGTGTAGCTCGCAGTTAGTGTTCTCCGTGATGTCATCCACGGGGTATCTATCCAGCACTACTGCGTCGCCCGGGGCGGAACCCATGCTGCTTCTCGGCATGGATGGGGCGGTGGTATCCAATGCTGGATCATCCGCTAGCTGCTGCAGCTAGTGAGACCCCCTTTGCTGGCTAAGTGAGTCAATCTGCTCCTGCTGCCGCTGGAATTTAGCTGCCAATTCTGCTTGACTTGCTTCTAGGCCTTGAAGGCATTCATAGTCGAGCTTCCTCTGTTCCTCCTCCATCTTCCTCTTCTTCTCCTCCGCAATCTTCTTTCTCGCATGGGTTCTGTAGTCGGCGTTCCAGTCCGAAAACCCCTCATACCACGGAATAGCGCCCTTGCCTCGTGTTCATCCCGGGTGTTCAGGATTTCCCAGGGCACGCATAAGCTCGTCGTTCTCTCTGTTGGGCTGGAACACCCCCGATCGAGCCTCTTCTATTGCAACAAGTAGCGCATCGTCGGCTCCGTTCAGACATGCCTTCGTCGAAACATTGCCTGTCTTCGGGTCCAACTCCCCCCCATGCGCATAGAACCAAGTCATGCACATAAAATTTCTTCGCGTTTCAAATGCCAAAACACATAACTAGCTACCCTAACTATTACAGAGATTCCCTCCTGGGTGTGAAACACAGAAGAAAGAGATGATAGTTAAGCCGATCACATCCCAGATCTTTGGGTGTGAAACTTTTTCTTCGCGTGTGTCCTTTTGCGTCGTAGCCATGGAAAATCTTCATCATTTAACGGTATGCTCGGGTCAATATTCACTGTGAATGGAGCAATTTCATCAAACTTTTCATAATCTTCTGACTTGTCTGTCTTGTCATCCACTCCCACGATGTTTCTCTTCCTAGAAAGAACTATGTGCCGCTTTGGCTCATCATACGATGCATTCGCTTCCTTATCTTTTCTTTTTCTTGGCTTGGTAGACATGTCCTTCACATAGAAAACCTGTGCCACATCATTGACTAGGATGAATGGTTCGTCTGCATATGCAAGGTTGTTGAGATCCACTGTTGTCATTCCGTACTGCGGGTCTTCCGTTACCCCGCCTCGTGTCATATTGACCCATTTGCACCGAAACAAAGGGACCTTCAAACCATGTCGATAGTCAAGTTCTCATATGTCCTGTATATAACCATAATATGTTTCCTTTCCCGTCTTGGTTTCTGCATCAAAGCGGACACCACTGTTTTGGTTGGTGCTCTTCTTATCTTGGGCGATCGTGTAAAATGTATTACCATTTATCTCGTACCCTTTGAAAGTCATTATATTCGAAGATGGTAACTGGGACAGCAAGTACATGTCATCTTCAATAGAGGTGTCATGCATGGTACGTGCTTGCAACCAGCTGGCGAAACTCCTGGTTTGTTCACGTGTAATCCAGTCATCAGACCGCTCCGGGTGTTTGGAGCGTAGAAAATTCTTGTGTTCATGCATATACGGAGCCACCAAGGTGGAATTCTGTAGAACTGTGTAGTGTGCTTCAGTGAGAGAATGTCCATCCATACATATTATTTGTTCCCCTCCTAGCGTGCCTTTTCCATCCAGTCTGCCCTTATGCCGCGATTGAGGAACACCAATCGGCTTAAGGTCATGAATAAAGTCAATACAAAACTCAATGACCTCCTCATTTTGACGGCCCTTGGAGATGCTTCCTTCTGGCCTAGCACGGTTATGAACATATTTCTTTAAGACTCCCATGAACCTCTCAAAGGGGAACATATTGTGTAGAAATACTGGACCCAAAACGTTAATCTCTTCGCATAGTTGAACTAGGACGTGCGTCATGATGTTGAAGAAGGATGGTGGAACACCAACTCGAAACTGACAAGACATTGCACCAAATCATTCTGTAACCTTGGTATGATTTCTGGATCAATTACCTTCTGAGAGATTGCATTGAGAAATGCACATAGCTTCACAATGGCTAATCGAACGTTTTCCGGTAGAAGCCCCCTCAATGCAACCGGAAGCAGTTGTGTCATAATCACGTGGCAGTCATGAGACTTTAGGTTCTGGAACTTTTTCTCTGCCATGTTTATTATTCCCTTTATATTCGACGAGAAGCCAGACGGTACCTTAATACTGAGCAGGCATTCAAAGAAGATTTCCTTCTCTTTTTTAGTAAGAGCGTAGCTTGCATGACCCTGATGTATGCCGTCTTTTCCGTGCATACGTTGCTGGTCCTCCCGTGCCTCAGGTGTATCTTTTGTCTTCCCATACACGCCCAAGAAGCCAAGCAGGGTCACACAAAGATTCTCCGTCACGTGCATCACGTCGATTGCGGAGCGGACCTTGAGGTATTTCCAATAGGGCAGGTCCCAAAATATATATTTCTTCTTGCACATGGGTGCACGTCCGTCAGCGTCATTCAGAACAGGTTGTCCACCAGGACCCTTTCCAAAGACCACCTTCAAATCCTTGACCATATCATGTACATCAGCACTAGTACGGTGCCGAGGCTTCGTCCGGTGATCCGCCTCACCTTTGAAATGCTTGCCTTTCTTTCTTACGGGATGCCTGCTCGGAAGAAATCGACGATGTCCCAGGTACACATTCTTATTAGCCAAATATATACTGTCGGTATCGTCCAAACAGTGCGTGCATGCACGGTATCCCTTGTTTGTCTGTCCTGAAAGGTTACTGAGAGCAGGCCAAACATTGATGGTCACGAACAGCAACGCCTTTAGGTCAAATTCTTCCCCCATGTGCTCATCCCACGCACGTACACCTGTTCCATTCCACAGTTGTAAGAGTTCTTCAACTAATGGCCTTAGGTACACATCAATGTCGTTGCCGGGTTGCTTAGGGCCTTGGATGAGCACTGGCATCATAATGAACTTCCGCTTCATGCACAACCAAGGAGGAAGGTTATACAAACATAGAGTCACAGGCCAGGTGCTATGGTAGCTGCTCTGCTCCCCAAAAGGATTAATGCCATCTGCGCTTAGACCAAACCATACGCTCCTTGCGTCATCTGCAAACTCCTTCCCATACTTTCTTTCGATTTTTCTCCACTGTGACCCGTCAGCGGGTACTCTCAACTTTTCGTCTTTCTTATGGTCTTCTCTGTGCCATCGCATCGCCTTGGCATGCTCTTTGTTTTGGAACAAACATTTCAACCGTGGTATTATAGGAGCATACCACATCACCTTGGCAGGAATCTTCTTCCTGGGGCGCCGGCCCTCGACATCACCAGGGTCATCACGGCTGATCTTATAGCGCAATGCACCACATACCGGGCAAGCGTTCAAATCCTCATACTCACCGCGGTAGAGGATGCAATCATTAGGGCATGCATGTATCTTCTGCACCTCTAACCCTAGAGGGCAGACAACCTTCTTTGCTTCGTACGTACTCTCGGGCAATTCGTTGTCCTTTGGAAGCATATCCTTTATCATTACCAGCAACTTTCCAAATCCCTTGTCAGATACACCATTCTCTGCCTTCCATTGCAGCAATTCCAGTATGGTGCCCAGCTTTTTCTTGTCACCTACGCAATTCGGGTACAACAATTTTTTGTTGTCCTCTAACATGCGCTGCAACTTCTTCTTCTCCAAATCACTTGCGCAGTTTCTCTTTGCATCGGCAATGGCCCGACCTAGATCATCAACGGGCTCATCTGATGCCTCTTCTTCAGCTTCTTCCCGCATTGCCGGCTCAGCTTCTTCCCGCATTACCGGCTCAGCTTCTTCCCCCATTGTTGTATCATCGTATTTAGGGAACCCATGGCCAGGATAGCTGTCGTCGTCCTCTTCTTCTTCATTGTCTTCCATCATAACCCCTCTTTCTCCATGCTTGGTCCAAACATTATAATGGGGCATGAAACCGGACTTAAATAGGTGGACCTGAATGGTTCTTGACGTAGAGTAATTGTGACCATTCTTACAGCGAGCACATGGACAAGGCATAAAACCATCCGCCCGCTTGTTTGCCTCAGCCGCAAGCAGAAAAGTATGCACGCCCTCAACGAACTGGGGAGAGCATCGGTCATCGTACATCCATTGCCGGCTCATCTTCATTACACAACACCGAATAGACCAAATTAATACAAGTTCATACATAAAGTTCATACAACACTTAAATGCAACAAACAAATAACTCTCTAGCTAAAGCATTTAAATGCAACAACAAATACGATCAAGATCGCAACTAAGGTAACAATGGATCCAACAGCATAATGATACCAAGCCTCACTATCGATGGCATATTTTCAAATCTTTCTAATCTTCAAGCGCATTTTCTCCATCTTCATCTTGTGGTCATCGACGACATCGGCAACATGCAACTCCAATTCCATCTTCTCCCCCTCAATTCTTTTCAATTTTTCTTTCAAGTACACGTTTTCTCTTTCAACTAAATTTAACCTCTCGGCAATAGGGTTGGTTGGAATTTCCGGTTCACATACCTCCTAGAAAAAATTTCTATGTCAACTTGATGGGCATAATTTTTCATCAACACGAAATGCAACTAGTTTTAAAAGAGAATATACATGCCACATCCGAATCATAACAAGGACTAGGGCCGACGGGGACGGATATCAAAACCATGGCACTATATGTATAACAAACAACGTACAGGTAAGATAATTATACGAGTAACTTTATATCCAAATCACACAAACATCAATTTTTATATAAAATTTCATGAACTAGAGGCTCACCACAAGGTGGTGCCGGCGACGAGACGGTGTGGGCGATCGACGGTGGCTACGATGGAGATTTAGAAGGCACTAAGTAAACCACACCTACATATGCAAACTAAGTGTTATTTTTGACCTCAAATTGCATATAAATCAAATACTAGCACATATATATATATCCTCCCAAATTACTAAACTCACAAATTAATCACTATATAAAGCATTGCAAGAGCTAATCTAGCAATGAGAGATGAAAGGACAAAGTTGCTAACCTTTGTGATCATTTGAATGGATTGGGGCCTTCAAATCTTGACAAATTTTGGGCAAAATGTGTGATGAGCTCGAGAGGAAGAGGGGAAGAACAGAGAGGAGAGGGGAAAGGGGAAGAACAGAGCGAGCTCGGGTGGACGAAGGGTTTATGTAGGACGACCTTTAGTACCGGTTCGTGCCAAGAACCGGTACTAAAGGGGCTGGAGGGGCACCTGTCTGACAACATCCTGCCACCACTATCATTAGTACCGGTTCATGGCACGAACCGGTGCTAAAGGTTCGCCATGAACCGGTACTAATGAAAGCGGCCCGGCTAGCCGTTGGAACTGGCACTAATGTATACATTAGTGCCGGCTCAAATACAAACCGACACTAATGTGCTTCACGTTTGACCCTTTTTCTACTAGTGATACCTCTCCGATACTCAGAGTGACAAATCCTAATCTTGATTTATGCTAACCCAACAAACACCTTCGGAGATACCCATAGAGCATCTTTATAATCACCCAGTTACGTTGTGACGTTTGATAGCACACAAGGTATTCCTCCAGTATCTGGGAGTTGCATAATCTCATAGTCGAAGGAATATGTATTTGACATGAAGAAAGCAATAGCAATAAAATTGAACGATCATAATGCTAAGCTAACGGATGGGTCTTGTCCATCACATCATTCTCCTAATAATGTGATCCCGTTATCAAATAACAACACATGTCCATGGTTAGGAAACCTTAACCATCTTTGATCAACGAGCTAGTCTAGTAGAGGCTTACTAGGGGCACAGTATTTGTCTATGTATTCACACATGTATTTAAGTTTCCAATCAATACAATTCCAGCATTAATAATAAACCTTTATCATGAATAAGCAAATATAAAATAACAACTTTATTATTGCCTCTAGGGCATATTTCCTTTAGTCTCCCACTTGCATTAGAGTCAATAATCTAGTTCACATCGCCATGTGATTTAACACAAATAGTTCACATCGCCATGTGACCAACACCCAAAGGGTTTACTAGAGTCAATAATCTAGTTGACAT
Source organism: Triticum urartu (assembly GCF_003073215.2). Lineage (NCBI taxonomy): Eukaryota > Viridiplantae > Streptophyta > Magnoliopsida > Poales > Poaceae > Triticum > Triticum urartu. The sequence goes on along the minus strand of NC_053025.1, from coordinate 89,341,501 downwards.
CGCCATGTGATTAACACCCAAAGAGTACTAAGGTGTGATCATGTTTTTCTTGTGAGAGAAGTTTAGTCAATGGGTCTGTCACATTCAGATCCGTATATTTGCAAATTTCTATGTCTACAATGCTCTGCATGGTGCTACTCTAGCTAATTTCTCCCACTATCAATATGTATTCAGACTAAGACCTTGAGTCATCCGAATTGGTGTCAAAGCTTGCATCGGTGTAACCCTTTACGACGAACTCTTTATCACCTCCATAACCGAGAAATATTTCCTTAGTCCTCTAAGGATAATTGTGACCGTTGTCTAGTGATCTACTCCTGAATAACTATTGTACCCCCTTGCCAAACTCATGGCAAGGTACACAACAGGTTTGGTACACAGCATGGCATACTTTATAGAACCTATGGCTGAGGCATAGGGAATGACTTGCGTTCTCTCTCTATCTTCAACCGTGGTCGGTCTTTGAATCTTACTCAACTTCACACCTTAATATACAGGCTATAACTCCTTCTTTGACTGGTCTATTTTGAACTCCTTCAAAATCTTGTCAAGGTATGTACTCATTGAAAATCTTATCAAGCATCTTGATCTATCTCCATAGATTTTGATGCCCAATATGTAAGCAGCTTCACCGAGGTCTTTCATTGAAAAATTCTTATTCAAGTATCCTTTTATGCTATCCAGAAATTCTATTTCATTTCCAATCAGCAATATGTCATCCACATATTATATCAGAAATGCTACAGATCTCCCGCTCTCTTTCTTGTAAATACAGGCTTCATCGTAAGTCTGTATAAAACCATATGCTTTGATCACCTCATCAAAGCGTATATTCCAACTCCGAGATGCTTGCACCAGTCCATAGATGGATTGCTGGAGCTTGCACACTTTGTTAGCACCTTTAGGAATGACAACACCTTCTGATTGCATCATATACAACTCTTCTTTGAGATATCCATTAAGGAATGCAGTTTTGATATCCATTTGCCAGATTTCATAATGTGGCAATTCCTAACATGATTCAGACGGACTTAAGCATCGCTACAGGTGAGAAAGTCTCATCATAGTCAACTCCTTGAACTTGTCAAAAACCTTTTGCGACAAGTCGAGCTTTGTGGACAGTAACATTACCATCAGCGCAGGCTTCGTCTTGAAGATCCGTTTATTCTCTATGGCTTGCCGATCATCGGGCAAGTCCACCAAAGTACACACTTTGTTCTCATACATGGATCCTGTCTCAGATTTCATGGCCTCAAGCCATCTGTCGGAATCTGGGGTCATCATAGCTTCTTCATAGTTCATAGGTTCTCCATGGTCTAATAACATGACTTCTAGGACAGGATTACCATACCACTCTGGTGCAGAACGTGCTTTGATCGACCTACGAAGTCCAGTAGTAACTTGATCCGAAGTTTCATGATCATCATCATTAGTTTCCTCTCTGGTTGGTGTCACTAGTAGAAAACAGTGCTATGGTCCAGGCCGGCTCAGCCCATTAGTCCCGGTTCAGTCTAGAACCGGGACCAATGTGGGCATTGGTCCCGGTTCGTGAGCCCAGGGGGCCGGCCGGGCCACGTGGGCCATTGGTCCCGATTCGTCTGGACCTTTTGGTCCCGGTTGGTGGGACGAACCGGGACCAATGGGCCTCGCTCCTGGGCCTCATGTCACCAACCGGGACCAATGAGGTGCCTATGTATACCCCCCCGCGCAAGAGCAGAGCACAGTGCTCTGTTTTTTCTGGCCGAGGGGGAGAGGGCTTTGTGGTGCTCTAGCTCACCTCCTATGCACATGAGGTGTTCGATGGAATGCCCGAGCCACACTACTTAAGCTTTCTCCTCTCGAAGCTCAACCTCCAAGCTCCATTTTCCTCGAGATTTGTCTAGATTTAGCGGTCCGTCACGCCCCGTCCCCGTCTTCACCGTCGTCGATCACCCGCGCCGATCTCATCACCGACACCACCGTGGTGAGCCTCTTGTTCTTATCATCTTTCTGAAAGGAAAAATATTCTTACTTGTATGTTTAAATAGATACTTGTATCATTTTCTTACATTTATTATTGCATCTTATATAGTGCGATGGTTTTGGTATCCGCCCCCGTCGGCCCTCGTCCTGTCTATGATTCGGATTTGGTATGTATATTATCTTTATAACTATTGGTTCATTTATTGTTTATGAAAATTATGCTGACCAACGTGACATAGATTTTATTTATCTAGGATGTATGTGAATCAGAAATGCCAACCGACCCTATTGTCGAGAGGTTAAATTTAGTTGAAGAAGAAAACAATTTGTTGAAGGAAAAAATAAAAAAATTGAGGAGGAGAAGATGATATTGGAGTTGCATGTTGCGGATGTCGTCGATGATCACAAGATCAAGATGGATGCAATGCGCTTTAAGATTAGAAAGATTAGAAAATATGCCATTCATACCGAGGCTTGGTATCATTATGCCGTTGGATCAATTGTTACCTTGGTTGCGATTATGATCGCATTTGTTTTCGCATTGAAATGTTTTACATAGTTTCAATGTATGGTTTAATTAATTAGATGCTCTGGAGAGCTATATGTTGTTAGATGAGAACTATGTATGCACTTTGGTTTTAATGTGATGATGAACTTCTATTAATTTGGACACTTAATTATATATAATGCATGCAGATGAACCGGCAATGGATGTACGGTGACAAACACACCCGCGAGCACATTAAGGGCGTGCATGAGTTTCTCGATGCGGCTGAGGCAAACAAGCAGAATGGTTTTATGTGTTGTCCATGCACTGAATGTGGGAATACGAGGTCTTACTCTAACCGGAAAATCCTTCACTCCCACCTGCTTTACAAGGGTTTCATGCCACACTATAATGTTTGGACGAGGCACGGAGAAATAGGGGTTATGATGGAAGACGGCGAAGAAGAAGAGTACGATGACAACTATGTGCCCCCTGAATACGGTGATGCTGCAACGGGGGGAGCTGGTGAAGATCAAGAGGAACCAGACGATGTGCCCAATGATGCTGCCACGGGTGAAGCTGCTGAAGATCAAGAGGAACCAGACGATGTGCTCGATGATGATGATCTCCGCCGGGTCATTGTCGATGCAAGGACGCAATGCATTAGTCAAAAGGAGAAGCTGAAGTTCGATCGCATGTTAGAGGATCACAAAAAAGGGTTATACCCCAATTGCGAAGATGGCAACACAAAGCTCGGTACCGTACTGGAATTGCTGCAGTGGAAGGCGGAGAATGCTGTGGCTGACAAAGGATTTGAGAAGCTACTGAAAATATTGAAGAAGAAGCTTCCAAAGGATAACGAATTGCCCGACAGTACATACGCAGCAAAGAAGGTCATATTCCCTCTAGGATTGGAGGTGGAGAAGATACATGCATGCCCTAATGACTGCATCCTCTACCGCGGTGCATACAAGGATCTGAATGCATGCCCGCTATGCGGTGCGTTGCGGTATAAGATCAGACGAGATGACCCTGGTGATGTTGACGGCGAGCCCCTCAGGAAGAGGGTTCCTGCGAAGGTGATGTGGTATGCTCCTATAATACCACGGTTGAAACGTCTGTTCAGAAACGAAGAGCATGCCAAGTTGATGCGATGGCGCAGTGAGAACCGAAATAAAGATGGGAAGTTGAGAGCACCCGCTGACGGGTCGCAGTGGAGAAAAATCGAGAGAAAGTACTGGGATGAGTTTGCAAAGGACCCAAGGAATGTATGGTTTGCTTTAAGCGCGGATGGCATTAATCCTTTCGGGAAGCACAGCAGCAATCACAGCACCTGGCCTGTGACTCTATGTATGTATAACCTTCCTCCTTGGATGTGCATGAAGCGGAAGTTCATTATGATGCCAGTTCTCATCCAAGGCCCTAAGCAACCCGGCAACGAAATTTGATGTGTACCTAAGGCCATTCGTTGAAGAACTTTTACAGCTGTGGAATGGAAACGGTGTACGTACGTGGGATGAGCACAGACAGGAGGAATTTAACCTTAAGGCGTTGCTGTTCGTGACCATCAACGATTGGCCCGCTCTCACTAACCTTTCAGGACAGACAAACAAAGGATACCACGCATGCACGCACTGTTTAGATGACACTGAAAGTATATACCTGGACAAATGTAGGAAGAATGTGTACCTGGGCCATCGTCGATTTCTTCCGACCAACCATCAATGTCGAAAGAAAGGCAAGCATTTCAAAGGCGAGGCAGATCACCGGAAGAAGCCCGCCATGTGCACCGGTGATCACGTGCTTGCTATGGTCAATGATTTACACTACGTAATCTTTGGAAAGGGTCCCGGTGGACTAGCTGTTCGGAATAACGCTGAGGGACACGCACCCATGTGGAAGAAGAAACCTATATATTGGGACCTACCCTGCTAGAAAGACCTAGAGGTCCGCTCCTCAATCGACGTGATGCACGTGATGAAGAACCTTTGCGTGAACCTGCTAGGCTTCTTGGGCGTGTATGGGAAGACAAAAGATACACCTGAGGCACGAGAGGACCTGCAACGTTTGCAACAAAAAGACGGCATGCCTCCGAAGCAGTATAAAGGTCCTGCCAGCTACGCTCTTATGAAAGAAGAGAATGAAATCTTCTTTGAATGCCTGCTCAGTATGAAGGTCACGACTGGCTTCTCGTCGAATATAAAGGGAATAATAAATATGCCAGAGCAAAAGTTTCAGAACCTAAAGTCTCATGACTGCCACGTGATTATGACGCAACTGCTTCCGGTTGCATTGAGGGGGCTTCTACCGGAAAACGTTCGATTAGCCATTGTGAAGCTATGTGCATTCCTCAATGCAATCTCTCAGAAGGTGATCGATCCAGAAATCGTACCAAGGCTAAGGAGTGATGTGGCGCAATGTCTTCTCAGTTTCGAGCTGGTGTTCCCACCATCCTTCTTCAATATCATGACGCACGTCCTAGTTCATCTAGTCGACGAGATTGTCATCCTGGGGCCCGTATTTCTACACAATATGTTCCCCTTTGAGAGGTTCATGGGAGTCCTAAAGAAATATGTCCGTAATCGCGCTAGGACAGAAGGAAGCATCTCCATGGGCCATCAAACAGAGGATGTTATCGGGTTTTGTGTTGACTTCATTCCTGGCCTTAACAAGATAGGTCTCCCTAAATCGCGGTATGAGGGGAGACTGACTGGAAAAGGCACTCTTGGAAGAGACTCAATAATATGCAGGGACGGATATTCTTGGTCTCAAGCACACTACACAGTTCTACAGAACTCTACCTTGGTGACCCCGTATGTCGATGAACACAAGAGCAGTCTGTGCTCCAAACACCCGGAGCAGTGCGACGACTGGATTACATGTGAACACATCAGGACTTTCAGCAGTTGGTTGGAAACACGTCTCAGAGGTGACAACACTGTTTGTGATGAGTTGTACTTGTTGTCAAGGGGACCATCTTTGACTGTATTGACTTACAAAGGATACAAGATAAATGGGAATACATTTTACACGATCGCCCAAGATCAAAAGAGCACCAACCAAAACAGCGGTGTCCGCTTTGATGTAGCAACCGAGAGCGGAAAGGACACATATTATGGTTACATAGTGGACATATGGGAACTTGACTACGGACCTGATTTTAAGGTCCCTTTGTTTAAGTGCAAATGGGTCAATCTGTTAGGCGGCGGGGTACAGGTAGACCCACAATACGGAATGACAACAGTGAATCTGAAAAATCTTGGGTACACTGATGAACCGTTCGTCCTAGCCAATGATGTGGCACAGGTAATCTATGTGAAGGACATGTCTACCAAACCGAGAAAAAGAAAAGATAAGGAAGCGAATACATCATACGATGAGCCAAAGCGCCACATAATTCTTTCAGGAAAAAGGGACATCCTGGGAGTGGACGGCAAGACAGACATGTCTGAAGATTATGAAAAGTTTCATGAAATTCCTCCCTTCAATGTCAAGGCTGACCCAAGCATCCTGATAAACAATGAAGATTATCCATGGTTACGGCGCAATAAGCAAATGACACAAGCGAAGAAAAAGTGAAGACTTTCTCCCGGAACTATTATGATGATACCATGCCAAATTTGTAACAGACGAACATGCTACCATTGTCCGTTTTGTACATGCACATGCTATCTGGGTGAAATTATGATACCATCCCAACTTTCAACTTTTTCAGAGTTCATTTGAAATGCTTTCATGTATTATGGTTCGAAACTTTGATACTTCGAAAGTGATTGTCCATTTTGTACACGAAGTGTATCAAGTTTTTGTCGTAACCCTCTCTACTTTTTGGAACATGCTATGTGGGTGAAATGATGATACCATGCCAACTTTCAACCTTTTCAGAGTTCATTTTGAAATGCTTTCCAATTTCAGAGTCATTTAGCTCAAAGAATGAATTAATAGCAAACAAAATGAACACCAGCGCTTATAAACCAGTGCCGGCGCCCTTCAGCTAGCGATGTGGGACTAAACTTTTGGGCGCGAGGCAGCGCAAGGCCATTGGTCGGGACTAAAGGAGGCATTGGTCATGGTTCGTGGCACCAACCGGGACTAAAGGGGAGCATTGGTCCCGGTTTGTGCCACGAACCGGGACCAATGCTCTTGCTATATATACAGCACTTGTCAAAAATTTCATTCAGTTTCTCATTCTCGTCCTCGTCGCCCTCGCACGTCGTCGCAGCCCCCGTCGTCGCCCGCGCCGCCCCGTCGTCGCCCGCGCCGCCCCCGCCGTCGCCCGCCCCCGTTGTCGCCCGCGCCGCCCCCGCCGTCGCCCGAGCCCCGCGCTGCCCCGAGCCCGCCGTCCTCGTCGCCCCTGCCCCGTCGCCGCCAGGCGCTGCCCCGACGCCACCCGCCGCCCGCCCCCGCCAACGCCGTGGTCGTCGCCGACGCCATCGCCGCGGCCGCCACTGTCGCCCTCGCCGGCCGCCCCCGTTGTGAGCCACCGCCGTGGTTTGTTGCATTATAGGTTAGTGCATTTTATGTTAATGGAGAGGAAAAAGTAAAATAAGGAAAAGGAAAATAAGTAGAGAAAGAAGGAGAAGAAGAAGGAGAAGACGAGGAGAGGAAGAAAAGGAAGAGGAGAAGAAGAAAAAATAGAAAAAAAATTCTATTTTTTCTTCTTCTCCTCGATTCCTTTCTTCTTCTCCTCTTTCTTTTCTTCTTTTTTTTCTTCGATCTTCTCCCCCTCCCGATAGGAAAGTTTTATATAGAAAGTTACAATTTTAGAAAAGTTTTATATATGAAAAAATTACAATTTTAGAAAAAGAAGGATAGGAAAGAAGAAAATAAGAAGAGGAAAGAAAGAAGAAGAGGAGAGGAAAAGAAGAGGAGAAATAAATAAGAAGAAGAAAAAAGAAGAAAAAGAAGAGGAGAAGGAAGAAAGGAATAGTGGAGAAGAAGAGAAAATAGAATAGAAGGAAGAAAGGAATAGTGGAGAAGGAGAGAAAATAGAATATATTCTATTTTCTCTCCTTCTCCACTATTCCTTTCTTCCTTCTCCTCTTCTTTTTCTTCTTTTTTCTTCTTCTTATTTATTTCTCCTCTTCGAGGGGTCGAGGGTCGTCGAGGGTTCGAGGGGTCGAGGATCGCCGAGGGGTCGAGGGAGGTTTCCTATTGTCAAAGTATTGAAGAAATCCATGCCTTCATCATTAGCCGGAAGTAACCAGGGCATGTTGGTACGAAGTTCTGCAAAGTTGTTCTGGAATGGAGTCCCGGATAGAATAATCCGCCTTTTGGTACGAATTCAGCAAAGGCCTTCCAAATAGCGATATTCGGAAGGCTCTTTCTGAACTTTGTACCAAAAAGCGAATTATCCTATCTGGGACTCCGTTCTAGAACAACTTTGAAGAGCTTCGTACCATCATGCACATGTTACTTTCGCCTAATGATGAAGACATGGTTTTGTTGAATCCTTTGACACTAGGCAACCTCCCGACCCCTCGGCGATCCTCTCGAACATGAGAGGAAGAAGAGGGTCGTCTAGGGGTCGAGGGTTCCAGGGTCGTCGAGGATTCGAGGGGTCGAGGATCGCCGAGGGGTCGAGAGAGGTTTCCTAGTGTCAAAGTATTGAAGAAATCCATGCCTTCATCATTAGCCGGAAGTAACCAGGGCATGTTGGTACGAAGTTCTGCGAAGTTGTTCTGGAATGGAGTCCCGGATAGAATAATCCGCCTTTTGGTACCAATTCAGCAAAGGCCTTCCAAATAGCGATATTCGGAAGGCTCTTGCTGAACTTTGTACCAAAAAGCGAATTATCCTATCTGGGACTCCGTTCCAGAACAACTTTGAAGAGCTTCGTACCATCATGCACATGTTACTTTCGCCTAATGATGAAGACATGGTTTTGTTGAATCCTTTGACACTAGGCAACCTCCCGACCCCTCGGCGATCCTCTCGAACATGAGAGGAAGAAGAGGGTCGTCTAGGGGTCGAGGGTTCGAGGGTTCTTCTCCTCTATTCTTTCTTCTCCTCTTTTTTTTCTTCTTCTTCCTCTTTTTTTTATCGGGAACGAGGGTCGTCGAGGGACACAGATGTAGTGTCATCGTTGTCGATATATACCCCCTCCCGATAGCTTACTATGATTAGGTAGCTAGTTCTACGTTTGGCACTAATATATCCATCTGTCATGTTTGAATAATAATTGCCATGTTGTAAATATTTGTAGAAACTATGGACACCGCCCTAGACGAGGCAACAAAAGAAGCGTTGTTGAGGGACATAATCACAGAAGGAAGTGATGCCATCTCGTTGTTTCTCAACGAAACCGATGGTCTGGAAGGAGAGGGTGAACAAGCTGGCTACGGTGACCTAATGCCGGTGCAAGAAGAAGAACATGAGGACGGCTCCGGTGACCCAATGCCGGTGCAAGAAGGAGACCGTGATGACGGCTCCGGTGACCGAACCGAGTCCGGCCAGGTATATATATTAGTTAAGCCTATATTGACTAGCTGATTGATGCATTCATTGTTTTGGTATGTACACATATTAATTAAGTCTTTCTTCTTTTTTCTAGCCCACCGGATTGAGCACAACTTTGGTAAAGGGACGAGGCCCGAAGAAAAAGTTGAGCTCGGATGAAAAGTTTGAGATCATAGCAATCGCGCCCGACGGCCAACCTATTGAACCCCTCTGGACAAAGAGCGCATTTGTTGCTCAGTGCGGGGTTCTGGTTAGGGACAAGATCCCGATAAGCATCCAGCAATGGTTTAAGCCGGCTACAGAAGACCCTGAGGTCTCTTATGTCAATGATATGCAGAAAAATGATCTTTGGACTGAGCTGAAGTCAAATTTCACCCTACCGCCTGAGGATAATCCAGAGAACCCAGTTAAAGAGAAATTAATCAAGTCTTTTGCTCTGAAGAGGATGGCAGAACTATTCTGGAGGTGGAAGAAAGAGCTGAATAAGTTTGTCGAAAATAATGAGACACCAGAATTCAAGGGCAGATATGAGAAGATCAGAGATCACTGGCCCGCATTTGTGGCCCACAAGACATCAGAAAAGAGTCAGAAGATGTCGGCGACAAACAAGCAAAATGCTGCGAAGAAGAAGCTTCACCATCGCACGGGGTCAGGTGGCTACCTCGTAGCCCGGCCTAAGTGGTCCAAGACTGAGAATGATCTGGTTCATAAAGGGATCGAACCAGAGACAATTAACTGGCCATACCATTGCCGGACTTGGTTCTTCGGGGCTGGCGGAACCCTGGACCCTGTAACAGGGAAGTGCATTTGGACGAACGATCAAATGGACATACCAGTCAGTAACCTTAAGCAGTATATCGAAGCAGCGTAGGAAGGGACATTCTTTCCAGACAGAGAGAACGACGAGCTCACAATGGCCCACGGGAATCCTGAGCACCCTGGACGGACACGAGGCACGCCAGGCTCCATTCCGTGGAAGGTTGGGTTTCCGGACGCAGGCGGTTACAAATCCCATGAGAGGAGGAAAAAATTGCAGCAGACCCAAATGCAGGCGCTGCAAGCAAGGGTAGACGCAATAGAGGAACGAGAAGCAAATCGCAGCAAACGTACTGCCGAAGCCTCCCCCGAAGCTACCCCGCCATCTCAGCGCGGAAGCAGCATGGCTTCTACCGAGCTGCTTCAGCCGGAGCATGCCTTGACGGCTCCTGCCAGCTATCCCGTGGATGCTATAACGGAGTCTCAAAATTGCCACCTTATGACGCAATGGATGAATTTGAAGGTCAAGGCGGCTGTTGGCTCTATTTATCCTACTGAACCCGGCGCAACTTTTCACTGTCGGCCGATTCCAGAAGGATATGCTAGGGTGATGGTGGATGAGATAACGGAGGGATTTGAGGACCTCCAGCTTGACCACCCTACCGGTGAAGGGGAGACTCGGCTGGGGTCTGCTCTGAAGACTCCATGCCTATGGCGGAAGGAGCTCATCAACCTTCCGAACTGGACGCCACCGCCTCCTCCTCCTCCTCTGGCGAGTCAGGGCACTCCGCCTCCACCGCCTCCTCCTCCGGCGAGTGACGATCAGGGCCCTCGGCCGGCTCCTTCTCCGGCACGTGGCGGCACTCCGCCTCCTTCTCCGCCTGCGCCGACGCGCCCGAGCAGCCAGCCTCCTCCTTCTCCGCCTCGTCAGCAAGGGCGGAAGAGACCTGCCGCCGCTCCAGCTACTCCGGCGTGTCGTAGTCCTTCTCCTCTGCCTCTTAAGCAAGTAAAGAAGACAACCGCTACGTCTACTCGGTCGGCGTCTAGCAGTACAACCAGAGGCGGGAGGACATACAGATTCGGTCCTTCTCTGAAGACTCCAGAGAAGTTACCATATGAGAGGACCTTGGAGGAGAATGCCGAGATCGCGCGAGAAGAAGTGAGGAACTTCTTTGAAGGGGTGAAAGCAAAGAAACATCCACCTCCGGAGGAGAAGGTAGATCGGGTGAAAGTGAAGCGCACTCTGGCTGCCCTGACAAAATCACCGAAGTCTGATCCGCCGAAAGGAAACTATGACCGCATTATTGGAAAGGAATTTGCCGAAGCGGAGCAGTCGGGAAGTACTGTCAGTGATCAAAGGCTGAAAGAACGACGAGCTGGGAAACAAATTGCCCAGCTCGGCGAACAAGCGAAGCAATCGTGCCCCCCGCTCAAGGTGCCTAGCCACAACGTCGCTAATGATCCGAGGATGGTGCCCGGTTATAGCAATCTTGCAGATTACCTGCCCGACGAAGTACATTATGAACCCATGGACGTGCAGATACAAAGATACGAGTACGGGAAGCCTCTCGTCAAATATGAAAGATCTCTATCAACGATGATGCGAGGATTGCATGATTGGTACTTGAAAATCTGCAGAGACTCTGGGGGGAGGAGTACTTTGTATGTGAAAGTTAAAAAGGAGCATGACCTCGTTGGAATTGATCTGTTGCCTGTTCCATTTGAGGAGTTCTATCAGTTTTTCAATCAACTGGCCCTTGATAAAACAACGGTCGCCTGCTACTGTCTGTAAGTAGTACTACTTCTGTCATTAAGTTTCTCTATATAGCTTAGCTCTTTCATTGCATGTATTTATAATCATCCTCACTATATTATGCAGATTGAAGATCCCCGAATTGAAGAAAAGACAAGTCGGTGATATTGGGTTCATTAACACATATCTCATAGATGCAACTGAGGTTAAACTTCATGCCGCAGCTACCGAGGCCAACTTGCTACGATCGTTTGTAATAAATCAAAACAAAGATATAATAATCTTTCCTTACAACTTCAGGTGAGTGTTACTGTCTTGTGCGTATTCGGTTTCCCTTATATATTAGTCAAGGTTATAGTAATGCAATTGATGAGTTATGCATGTGTGTGCAGTTTCCACTATATTCTCCTAGAGATTAAGCTTGAGTAGGGAGTAGTAACCGTCTTAGACTCTAAACAAAAAGATCCCCAGGACTATGCAGACATGACTCAAATACTCCAGAAGTAAGTTAAATCGATCATTATCCACCATATCAGCAACTTTGTTCATTTCCTGATATCAGGTAATTGTTTTCTTTGTCCGGCAGGGTTTGGAGAAAAATCACCAGAACAGTTCCGGGACTGCCGAAGGAGCTGGAATTTAGACACCCGAAAGTAAGTACTATAGTAGCATGTTCCGCGCATCTCCTAGTGATTCAAGCGCTAGTTTCATCAATACCATTTAGCATTCTTGCTTATCAGTTTGATTGACCTCTATTTCTTGTAAAGTGGTTGTGGCAGGAACAAGGGAATGATATCTGTGGATACTACATCTGCGAGTCCATCCGCCACATGACCTGTGAGTGGGGTGGGTACTCTAACGAACAATATGAAGTACGTAAATAACAACATTCACAATTTTATTTTATTACCATCACGGGAATGGATTTCTCTGATGTGCTACTCTCCAATTCGAGAGAAGGTACAATTACCTTATCAAGTTCTACTTTCCTCCCACTCACTTCTTTCGAGAGAAACTCCTTCTCTAGAAATGATCCATTCTTAGCAACAAAGACCTTGCCTTTGGATCTGTGGTAGAACGTGTACCCAATAGTTTCTTTAGGGTATCCTACGAAGACGCACTTCTTCGATTTGGGTTTGAGCTTATCAGGCTGAAGCCTTTTGACATAAGTGTTGCAATCCGAAACTTTAAGAAACGACAGCTTAGGTTTCTTGCCAAACCATAGTTCATACGATGTCGTCTCAACGGATTTATATGGTACCCTATTTAACGTGAATGCGGTTGTCTCTAAGGCATAACCCCAAAATGATAGTCGTAAATCGGTAAGAGACATCATAGAACGCACCATATCCAATAAAGTATGGTTACGACGTTCGGACACATCATTACGCTGTGGTGTTCCAGGTGGCGTGAGTTGTGAAACTATTCCTCATTGTTTTAAATGAAGTCCAAACTCATAACTCAAATATTCGCCTCCGTGATCAGATCGTAGAAACTTTATTTTCTTGTTACGATGATTCTCCACTTCACTCTGAAATTCTTTGAACTTTTCAAATGTTTCAGACTTGTGTTTCGTCAAGCAGATATTCCCATATCTGCTCAAATTATCTGTGAAGGTCAGAAAATAACGATATCGGCCACGTGCCTCAACACTCATTGGACCACATACATCGGTATGTATTATTTCCAATAATTCATTGGCTCGCTCCATTGTTCTGAAGAACGGAGTTTTAGTCATCTTGCCCATAAGGCATGGTTCGCAAGGATCAAATGATTCATAATCAAGTGATTCCGAAAATCCATCCGCATGGAGATTCTTCATGCGCTTTACACCAATATGACCTAAATGGTAGTGCCACAAATATATTGCACTGTCATTATCAACTTTGCATCTTTTGGCATCAATATTATGAATATATGTATCACTAAGATCGAGATTCAATAAACCATTTACATTGGGTGTATGACCATAGAAGGTTTTACTCATGTAAACAGAACAACAATTATTCTCTGACTTAAATGAATAATTGTATCGCAATAAACATGATCCAATCATATTCATGCTCAACGCAAACACCAAGCAACATTTATTTAGGTCCAACACTAATCCCAAAGGCAGAGGGAGTGTGCGATGGTGATCTTATCAACCTTGGAATTACTTCCAACACATATCGTCACCTTGCTCTTAACTTGTCTCTGTTCATTTCGCAACTCCTATTTCGAGTTACTAATCTTAGCGCCTGAATCGGTATCAAATACCCTGGGGTTACTATGAATACTAGTAAATTACACATCAATAACATGTATATCAAATATACCTTTGTTCACTTTGCCATCTTTCTTGTCCGCCAAATATTTGGGGCAGTTCCGCTTCAAGTGACCATTTCCTTTGCAATAGAGGCACTCAGTTTCAGGCTTGGGTCCAGCTTTGAACTTCTTCATGGAGCGGAACTTGCCCTTTTTCTTGGAACTAGTGGCCTTGTTAACCATCAACACTTGATGCTCTTTCTTGATTTCTACCTTTGCCGATTTCAGCATCGCGAAGAGCTCGAGAATCTTATTCGTTATCCCTTGCACATTATAGTTTATCACAAAGTTCTAGTAGCTTGGTGATAGTGACTAGAGAACTTTGTCAATCACTGTCTTATCTGGAAGATTAACTCCCACTTGATTCAAGTGATTGTAGTACCTGGACATTCTGAGCACATGCTAACTGGTTGAGCTATTCTCCTCCATCTTGTAGGCAAAGTACTTGTCAAAGGTCTCATACCTCTCAACACGGGCATGAGTCTGAAATACTAATTTCAGCTCTTGGAACATCTCATATGCTCTGTGGTGTTTCAAAACATTTTGAAGTCCCGGTTCTAAGCCGTAAAGCATGGCGCACTAAACTATCAAGTAGTCATCATTATGAGCTTGCCAAACGTTCATAACGTCTGCATCTGCTCCTGCAATAGGTCTGTCACATAGCGGTGCATCAAGGACATAATTCTTCTGTGCAGCAATGAGGATAATCCTCATATCACAGACCAAGTCCGCATCATTGCTACTATCATCTTTCAACTTATTTTTCTCTAGGAACATATCAAAAATAAACGGGGAGCTACATCGCAAGCTATTGATCTATGACATAATTTGCAAATACTATCAGGACTAAGTTCATGATAAATTAAGTTCAATTAATCAAATTACTTAAGAACTCCCACTTAAATAGACATCCCTCAAGTCATCTAAGTGATACGTGATCCAAATCAACTAACCCATGTCTGATCATCACGTGAGATGGGGTAGTCATCTATGGTGAACATCTCTATGTTGATCATATCTACTATATGATTCATGTTCGACCTTTCGGTCTCCAGTGTTCTGAGGCCATGTATGTACATGCTAGGCTGGTCAAGTTTAACCCAAGTATTCTGCATGTGTAAAATTGTCTTACACCCGTTGTATGTGAACGTAGAGTCTATCATACCCGATCATCACGTGGTGTCTCGAAACGACAAACTTTCGCAACGGTGCGTACTCGGGGAGAACACTTATATCTTGAAATTTAATGAAGGGATCATCTTATAATGCTACCGTCGCTCTAAGCAAAATAAGATGCATAAAAGATAAACATCACATGCAATAAAAATATGTGACATGATATGGCCATCATCATCTCGTGCTTTTGATCTCCATCTCCAAAGCATCGTCATGATCTCCATCGTCACTGGCTCGACACCTTGATCTCCATCGTAGCGTCGTGGTCGTCTCGCCAACTATTGCTTCTACAACTATTGCTAACTCAGAGCGATAAAGTAAAGAAATTACACGGCGTATGCATTTCATACAATAAAGAGACAACCATACGACTCCTGCTGGTTGCCAGATATCTTACAAAACATGATCATCTCATACAATAACGTATATCACATCATGCCTTGACCATATCACATCACAACATGCCCTGCAAAAACAAGTTAGACGTCCTCTACTTTGTTGTTGCAAGTTTTACGTGGCTGCAACGGGCTTCTAGCAAGAACCGTTCTTACCTACGCATCAAACTACAATGGTGTTTCGTCAAGTTTGTTGTTTTAACCTTCTTCAAGGACTAGCCGTAGTCAAATTCGATTCAACTAAAGTAGGAGAAATAGACACCCGCCAACCACCTTTATGCAAAACTAGTTGCATGTCTGTCGGTGGAACCAGTCTCATTTGCATGGACATGTAAGGTTGGTCCGGGCCGCTTCATCCCACAATACCGCCGAATCAAAAGACGTTGGTGGTAAGCAGTATGACTATCGCCGCCCACAACTCTTTGTGTTCTACTCGTGCATATCATCTACGCATAGAGTTCGCTCGGAAGCCACTGTTGGGAAGCGTAGCATGGAAAACAAAAAAAATTCTATGCTCACGCAATGATCTATCCATGGAGATGCATAGCAACGAGGGGAAGAGTGTGTCTACGTACCCTCGTAGACTGTCTTCGTGCTCCACCGATCGAGTATGGAACATACAGCACCTCCGAGTTCTGCACACGTTTAGCTCGGTGACATCCCTCGCCTTCTTGATCTAGCAAGGTGTCGAGGTAGTAGATGAGTTCCGTCAGCACGACAGCATGGTGACGGTGATGGTGAAGTGATCCTCGTAGGGCTTCGCCTAAGCACTGCGAGTATATGACCGGGTGTAAACTGTG
Organism: Triticum urartu; assembly: GCF_003073215.2. Lineage (NCBI taxonomy): Eukaryota > Viridiplantae > Streptophyta > Magnoliopsida > Poales > Poaceae > Triticum > Triticum urartu. The sequence continues at coordinate 89,325,406 of NC_053025.1, read as the reverse complement.
GAGGGGGGCGCTGCACACGACTAACAATTGATGTTGTATGTTCTAGGCACCCGCCTCCCCAAATATATATAGGTGGGACGGGAGGAGACGCATCCAGGGGCGCCCCAAGTAGGATCCGAATCCTACTTAGGGTTTCCCCAAGTAGGATCTGAATCCTACTTGGGGTTTCCCCAAGTGGCGCCCCCCTTTCCTTTTTTCACCGGAAAAGAAAGGGAAGGGGGGCGAACCCCCCTTTTTCCTTCTCCAATTCAGCCACATGCCTAAGGGGGGTGCCCCACCCCTTGTGGGCTGGTGTGCTCCCCTCTTATGGCCCATATGGCCCATATCTTCCCCCCGGGGGTTCCGGTAACCTCCCCGATACTTTGATAAATACCCGATACACTCCGGAAGACTTTCGGTGTCTGAATACTATCATCCTATATATTAATCTTTACCTCTCGGCCATTTCGAGACTCCTCGTCATGTCCGTGATCTCATCCGGGACTCTGAACAACATTCGGTCACCAAATCACATAACTCATATAATACAAAATCATCATCGAACGTTAAGCATGCGGACCCTACGGGTTCGAGAACTATGTAGACATGACCGAGACACCTCTCCGGCCAATAACCAATAGCGGAACCTGGATGCTCATATTGGCGCCTACATATTCTACGAAGATCTTTATCGGTCGAACCGTTATGAAAACATATGTTATTCCCTTTGTCTATTGGTATGTTATTTTCCCGAGATTCGATCGTCGGTATCTTCAGACCTAGTTCAATCTCATTACTGGCAAGTCTCTTTACTTGTCCCGTAATACATAATCCTGCAACTAACACATTTATCACTTTGCTTGAAAGGCTTCTTATGATGTGTATTACCGAGAGGGCCCAGAGATACCTCTCCGATACTCGGAGTAACAGATCCTAATCTCAATCTATGCCAACTCAACAAACACCTTCAGAGATACCCGTAGAGCATCTTTATAATCACCCAGTTACATTGTGATGTTTGATAGCACACAAGGTATTCCTCCGGTATCCGGGAGTTGCATAATCTCATAGTCGAAGTAATATGTATTTGACATGAAGAAGGCAATAGCAATAAAAGTGAAGATCATAATGCTAAGCTAACGGATGGGTCTTTCCATCACATCATTCTCCTAATGATGTGATCTCATTATCAAATGACAACACAAGTCCATGGTTAGGAAACCTTAACCATCTTTGATCGAGCTAGTCTAGTAGAGGCTTACTAGGGACACGGTATTTGTTTATATATTCACACATGTATTTAAGTTTCCGGTCAATACAGTTCTAGCATGAATAATAAAACTTTATCATGAATAAGGAAATATAAAATAACAACTTTATTATTGCCTCTAGGGCATATTTCTTTCAATATAAACATGCACACGTACTACGGGAGGTGCTCCAACGAAGAACATATTGGGCATTAATGGTCCAACGTCCCACGAGGGCAAGAAGAAGATGTTGGTGATAAGGTAACCATCGTCGAGGTAATTAAGGTGGGCATCCCAAAAATCTTCAAACCCTAGGCACCAAAGAAGTCGAACGAGAGGCATAAAAGATCAGATTCTCACGCTGGAAAATGAAGGCATCGCTGCTCTCCAATGCCACCTAGGCCCACTGCCAATACTATCCTGGCTGTCGCTTGATCTACCGCGTGCTGCCACAAGAGAAGAACCGATATGAGGGGAGGAATAGGGTTTGCTCGGGGGACACGGTGTCATCGGTGAGAGTAAAGAAATATTCAAATCTTGTAGGGGGTGGACGGATTTCCCGTGAATATTTACTGGCCATGTGTTTATTGTGTTACGATAGAATAGGTTGATTATGTTAATTGATTGCCTTATGCGTCACAAAGGAGAGATTGACTGCCATCCATGTATTGATTGTGTTACCAAAGAATTATTGGGTTTGTCCGAGTAAACCAGGAGAGGAGAAAAACCGAGGATGGTGGAGAAAAATCGATGGAGGAACGTACTAGGAGGGATGGCCGAAGGGGTGAGATGTAAGACGGGAGTGGGAACCTTACATGTTTTAGGTAGTAGAGATTAATACTCCATATATCTGGTGTCACACCGCCGAAATAGCATGATGTAGAGACGGTACGAAAAAACAGAGTTACATTAATCTATAGACCTGGCGTCTCCCAGCCTGACTACTACGGTGAAGCGGAAAAAAAAGGACATGACACCATACATTTGTCCATTGAAGTATGCGTCATTACTCCAACATAGATGTCCAGTTGAAGAGGGTGCGAGAGAGAACAACATATTACAGCTTTTTCATGTCATAGAAAAATGACCCGGTGGTGCAGCAGCAACTTGGCCCTCTAGAGGGAGGGAAGGGATGGAGAGAAGTACTCCGGGCGGATTTGTTTCTTTCAGGCTAGAGAAAAGACGACGTCACCATATACTTTTGGCGCCCAACACACACAATCTTTTGAGCAAATAAATAATGAGTCGGTGTTAGAACAAGCGGAAGGAAATAAATGGTTTTGTGCCGGTCGGAGTGGAAGGAAGAGAAAAAAAATAAAAATATTTATTTACAGTAGTCCGTGTGAAAGGAGAAATTTGCAGCTCACACAAATATTGTACAAGTAAGACAGAAAAGATTTTCGTCGACTCAAATAGAATGAACAAATGAAAAACGGCATCAAGATGCAAAAAAAAGACTTACATCGCCTCCGTACTTCTAGCCCCCAACATGCACGAGTTAACAGCGACCTAGGGTTACAGGCTGCTGGGCCAAACCCGGCCAGAAGTACGTCACGACCGCTTTTTGTCTCGACAGGCCAGCATAGCTAGTGCTAGCTTTGCGTCGTCGGCGATACATGGTTGAACGTCTCGCTATTTAAGCCGCGAGGTGTCTACCGAAACGAGCGGTGTGGTACTAAAATACTACTGGCACGCTGCGTCAACCGAGTGGTGCGCTCGTCTTCGGCCCACCGGTCTCTAAAAATTTAACGCGGAAAGGATTAAGTATTTCACGTGCGAGGTTTCGAACGAGGGAATCAACACTGTGAAGCCGTACGCAACTGACCAGATGTGCCAGCTACCGCTAATGTAATTTTACTGCCTCCAAGCGACCTCAATTGATAATTTCACGTAGTATAATTCTGACACGTACGTAACCAAACTGAGTTCCCCTCAAAAAAGAAAAACAAGTTTAGTTTACTAAATGTAGCAGGTTCACCAATCCATGCACTCGTAGTATGAAACTTCAAATTTTCATCAACCAACGACCCACGTGTAGCTAGGGTTCCTCCCCCTTCCGCCGGTCTGTCTAGTATCTATTGGCCTAGGATCATGGGGGCGCGGTGAATCTCGGCCCTTGTCGACGGGATGGCTCCATTTTCAGACGATTATTTCCGTTTTGTTAGGGTTTCTGTCCTGCTTAAGAAGGCCAGACGGCAGGGTCTCCTAAAACATGGAATAATTTTCTCCCCGCCTAGCCGCCATTCCGGTGGTTTGTCTAGCATCGTCGGAAGGCGTGTGGAGGTCTCCGGCGTACCTCACAGGATTCGTCCGATGATTGTCTTTGATGGATCTATTCAGGTTCGGTCTTCAGTCGTTTTGTCTTCATGGTGTATCCTTCTGATCTATGCATCTTTTCATCGGTGGCTTTTGCTGTTCTAGTGCATCGGCCCTATGGGGACTTAACATGATGATTTCTCGACTGTCTATTCTAGCAAGTTTGCCCGGCTCCGGCAAGGGAGGGACAATGACAGCGATGTGCCTTCGGCTCGCTTCAGTGCTTGTAGTTATCGCTAGGTCGTCTACGGACCTGGATGTAATTTTTATTATTTCTGGTGTTCGTTGTATTATCATGATTGAGAATCAATAGATTGGAAGTTTTCCCGCAAAAATAAACAGCCCACATGTAGCAACAATTTCAACCTACCAATTATATAGGCGATCTTTTATTATCTTGTACTACTACACTACACTAGCTGCTTCCCTGAGAAACATCTAGATGATCTATGTTAATGATACAACTCTCTAAAATATTTATATGGTTAGCACAAAATGAACGAACTGTTCTTTACAGCATAAACATTGATCCCAACTAACAACATCGATGAAACATTCAGTGAAACACACTGCAAGTCAAATTAAGTTCCAATACAATATAGTAAAAAGTATAGTTTCATGCTTACACCACAATCCACACAAGAAGGGAAAATTCTCTGAATTCCTCTCATGTAGCAACGTCATCTTCAGTGATCATCATTTCCCATGTCCCACGGGATCGTCATCAGTGTCAGATCGATCAGCCTCTTCGTCTGCATACACACAACATGGTTGGCATGGAATTTCACTCTTCCCAGCATCAGTTCCCTAGAAGTTGGCGCCCCTCATCGACGGCCATTTGTGTGCCTATTTTTTTGGAAGGGAAGACATTCACACTTCCTATCATGATAATTAGCAATCCTCGAATACCATAATAAAAAAACATATGGACGTAATTAGTTTTTCACGTGAATCTATGGACAGAGTTGTGGGCTTGTGGCTACCTGAGCATGAAAACACGGTGAAGCCCACAAAAGCTTGTGTCTAGGAAAGTCCCATAGTCCAGCATATTCATCAACCCTGGTGAATTGAATGATTAAACAATTTGTGTTCATATTCTTATTAAGTGCAATTGAACATCACAAACCAAAAGGTTAAATGGAAGATTATAATCTAGCACTCACTAAAATATAAATGGTCATCAGCTGTGCAAAAGTTAGTTCATCGATTAGAATCAAGAAGAAGAAAACTAAGGCATTTTCCTTTCTGATGAAGACAAATACACACCGAAAAAATCAACAACAAAATATGCTTGGTAGTGCCATTGATTTCATGAAACCAATGGTCAAGCAACTCCATGCAAGGTTGGCACATTAGGTACCATATATAAGGGAGTGAAACATGTCCTCACAGCACCATTGACTAAATCATTTCTCTTGGATCCTATCTTTATTAATTCAGGTTATATAACTTCCTAAGCACCTCATATCTAATGAAATCATTCCGAGCAGATAGACCTTTAAACTACAAAAAAGTGGAGAGTTAACTGTTGTCTACTTAGACTAGTGTTTCAACTTTCCATTTAAAGTGTGTACAACAAGAATAACTGGTTGATATCGTTCCACTATGAACCATATCTATTAGTCGGATGGTGCACTACAGGGAAACATGGCAATTGTCTAAATTACGTGGTCAATGATTATTGAGGTAAGTAGCTACCGTGCTAAATTATGAAAGTGGGAAGCAAAGAAAAACATACAATAATTGTCAACACGCGATGTAAAAAAATGGCCTTCCATTCGTCCCCTTCATTTTTATGAGATTTTAGACAACAATCCAATTTCATGTGAGATTACTTCCATGTAGACTGAATTTTTTTTAATTGCTTAAAGGAGATGATCCTTTCATTTTTCTAGGTAAAAATGAAGCACATGTCCATGGAGACTAAGTTGCTCGATGTTCAAATGTAGCCCATGCTTAGAGTATGTACTTGCTCGATGTTCAAAACTGAAAAAATAATATTTACACATGTCCATGGAGACTAAGTTGTTTTCATAAAATAATAACCAGGAAACAATAGATCCTCTAACAGGCATTTGTTCAACTGTAAATAAAAAAACTTCCTGTACAAAATCATGAGCAACCATAACCTTCTAGGTGTTCGTTTACTGGTCAACAAAATTGTTGTTTGTTTTTAGATAATTATATAATTAATAGAAGTTTTGAAGGGGGTCATAACTGTAGTATGAAGACAACATTAGGATAGAGATATATACTACAAATTTAGACGAGGAGAAAGGAAATTAACAACCTCTCAGAGAGCAAACCGAAATGTTGGTTATCATCACCTTGTAATGCATTTGCCAATAGTCACCTCTCTGCATCAATAATAGAATTTGTACTTCAGTCCACCTACAGGAAAATTGAGCTATTACTTTTTAAGTTAACTGATATGTTAAATTCTGCAATAGTTGATCGACAGGCAGGGCAACATTGTGCTTGTTAAACAAAAATGCTATAACAAACTACAACATTCCATGAAGTTAGTGTTGTTTCATTATACCAGTATTAATCTCGATCTGGTCCTTTTAGGTGCCAAGAAATCAAGATCGGTCCATGAAAGTTAGATAATTATGTGATTTGGACGACGCTGGGTTGTGCTCAATGGAGTTCGGCAATTCATCATGTCTGGTTCCTAGGCAAGCACGGTCCTTCTATAGGTGGATATGCACCTCATCGAGGGCTAGGTGCTGAGCCTCGAGGGCCTTCGCAGTCGGATCATCGCTAGGGGTTGGCATGTGCAACTGTTAGTTCATTATATCAGCAGTACTCTCGATGGGGTATAGCGCGTAGCCGAAACACCTAATGGGATTCACATGAGGCTGTTTACCCTTGTCCATGCCCAAACGGTGGAGGTAAAACTCAAGAGAGAAGTTCATATTACAACCTTGAACAACCACTAAAGTATAAAATACAACCGTGAACTACGAAAACTATCTATTTTACAACCCTCAACTTTCAAAACCGGACAAAAAAGACCCCTCGGCTGGTTTTTGACTTTTTTTACTGGTTTTGACTAGTCAACATCCAAGTCAGCCTCTAGTCATCTGCCACATCATCATGTCCCATAGAACCCCATCTCTCCCTTGTCACTCATCTCTCCGTCCCGTACTCCCGTACCAAGCCACAGCCGCCACCGCCTCCTCTCATGTCAGTCCCGTCACCGCCACCACCTCAGTTTTCGGTGAGCAAAGAAAGATGGCGCTGTCATGAGCCTCTACACCGGCAACCCCACCCGTATGTATTCCCTCCTTTCGGGTCCTAACCGAGCCCCCCGGGGCAACCCGCTACTGCTGACGAGGAAAAGAGGCAGGATGTCAAGGATCTCACCCTGAGCTTGTATGCATGCTCGGACGCGACACGGGATAACCGGAGTGATGTCCTCGCCAGTGATGGTGTTGGCGGAGCATGGTGTTGATTTGGGGGTAGCTTGAGATCGAATGATTCAAGGATGAAGACGCAAACGTCATCCGGGGCACCTCTAGGACACGCGGAAGCCAAGGCAAGAGCTAGGACGGAGGAGATCGGGCAGCGGCATCGTGTGGCCAGAGGCGGAGAACATGACTATGCCAACCATGATTAAGGGTTTCCAGGCTGGAGTATCATGGCCGGAAGACGAATTCGACATAGCCAAAGCTCATGGACATGGTCCTGGGGCTCGGGGACATCTTTGGTCGTGCAAACTGTGCACAGAAGCTTCACCAACACGCTCTGGACGCCACGGAGTGAGATCAGTGTAGAGGACGAGGGAGACCATGAAACCTTGGGGGAAGTGTGTGGCTTTGCTAGGAGAGTCCATTCGTGAGGCAGGAGGCATTTGGTGGCCTATATGATAGTGGCAATCATGGATGAAGCCATCGGCCAAGACACAATGTGAGCTCGATTTCTTCATGTGCGGGGAACAGTTCGGGAACAGGAGAAGGGAACATTGATGGAAGGGATCACCGACATCGAGCTTCGTGCTGGTGCCGCCAGTTAACGGGAACGGAGATGGTGGCGGCAGAGCGATTGGCACGAGAGAAGGTGGCGGCAGCTGTGGCTGGGTACCGGAGGGAGAGTGAGAAGAGAGAGGGGGTTATGTCGGAGAGGGATATGAAGTCATGGTGGATGAATAGACGCCGACTCAGATGTTGTTTAGTCAAAACCGGTTAAAAAAGCCGGTTGTTTTTTTGTGCGGTTATGGAAATTGAGGCTTGTAAAATAGACAGTTTCATAGTACAGGTTTGTGTTTTAGACTTTGGTGGTAAGTCGAGGTTGTAATATGTGTCCCATTGAAGAAGGGTGCGAGAGAGAACGACATATTGCAGCTTTTTAATGTAATAGAAAAATGACCAAGCGGTGCATGAGCAACATGGCACTCTCGGGTGGATTCGTTTCTTTCAGGCTAGAGAAAAGACGACGTCACCCCATACTTTTGGCGCCCGACACACATAAGCTTGTTAGCAAAGAAAAAATGAGTCGGAGTTAGTACGCGCGAAAGGAAATAAATGGTTCAGTGTCGGTCCGAGTGGAATGAAGAGGGAAAATAAAAATAAGCTTTTTACATTAGTCTATGTGTAAGGGAAAATTTTGCATCCGTCCGAGTCGACCTTAACTCACATGACGAGTTTATAAGTAAGAGGAGAAAAGATTTGCATTGATCCAAATGTAATGAATAAAAACAGCATGATGGTGCAAAAACAATGTAAAAATTGATGGCGTCCGGGTGAGAGGAAATAAATGGTTTGGTGCCGGTCGGAGTGGAACGAAGAGGAAAAAAATATTTGTACGAACATGCATGAGTTCACAGCGACCTAGGGTTACAGGCTGTTGGGCCAAGTACGACCGCTTTTGGCCTCTCCTCTGCCTCCCGCCGGTCCGTCTAGTCTTCGTTGGCCCTAGGACCATAGGGGCTCTAGACCCACTTATACAGAATATAAAGGCAGGAGGGGGTCCAAGGCGACACACAGGAGTCCCCGGATCATCTTGCTCCCAAAGTTTATGTGGGTGGTGGCCTAGATCGCATTTCTCTTTGTAAAACCCTAGCATCCACCGTATATATAAGGGTATGCTAGGGGGGCTTGATAGGGATCTACTATCTCGTAGAAAAACTCTTGGTGGAACTACAACATCTCTTTGTAATCCCTCACATGAGGTATACCCACTATCAATAACAACAAGTAGGACATAGGGTATTTCTCCCCCATGAGGCTCGAACCTAGGTAACTTATGCGCGTGGGCTCTGTCTCGGTACTTCCGGCCACGCCAGGCACCCTACCGAGGGTTCTGACGACTTTTTGCGCTGTTAGTTGGCGCGCCACGTACAGGCTATGCTGGTTGGAGAACGAACCAGAGACAGAGATTTATATGCGCCCGGTGAATTCATGCCAGGTTATACCTTCACCTTGGGCTCTTTTGAGCTCGAGACCGATGACCAGGGGCTGCTCTATGACGTCACGCCCCCACCCTTCATTGATTACATGCGCTAAGGGAAGATCTAATTCTTGCTCGACGAGCACAACGAAACCACAACAGTCCACGCCAATCCAACCCGCGTGGTGAGGAAATACGCGCGGGCTGTCGCCTTCCATATGTGACACCCTGGTTTTTGCCATCATGACTTTCATTTGCCTTTTTCTTTTAAAATGGGTTTTGAGTTAATTCATTTGGACTTAGCACTTGGGCATTGTTTTGATTTTCACCCAAGTGACTCCCCTCACCTTTCACAACCTCTCTTGACCTCTCGTTCATCATCCTATTGCTTTGGAATATTTTTCTTCTAAGGAAAATATTCATTTTAACCTTGAAAATGGAATATTTTCACTTTCACTCCAAAGCAACCCCTCTGTTTCTTGCCTCCAAAAATCTGAGAAAATTTCCACCCACCCTTTGGACAGTGCCTCATCACCCTATGCAAAAATATCATGTGGTCATGTGACCCAATTTTGCTAGGGAAAATCATTTGCATTCTGACCAGAAAATGCTCTTTGTACGGGAAGTGTATTATTCTTTGATCTTTTGGAGCTGCATTTTCTTGAGATCATTACCTTAGTGACTTAACACTAAACCCCAAAGCTCAGCTCCTAACTCTTCCTAGTTTGATCACAAATTTGGCCACAAGTTTCTGTTCAGAAACTTTCAATGAGTGTTGTGACCTATCTACTCATCCTGGCAGTGTGCTCAACTTTACTAGACTAAACACTGCACGGTCGACAGCCCATACATGATTTGGCATCACCTGGGCACCGTGTTGGCACAGTGCATGCGGTGACCGCGTGAGGACATGAGCTCTGGCATGCCGTCGACGTGCTCTGCACTGCGCCCGAGCCTCTGTTCCACGCGTGCCCGTCTCAGCGGCGCGCCAAGCCTGCCGCACCGCGCCACCAGCTTCGCCTCATCACCCCAAACCCCTCACTGCCGCCCGCCAACGCCGGGATCCACCGCAACGATCACGAGCACTCCGCGCCAGAGAGCACAGTGCCCCCGTGCTCGAGTCAGGCCCCCTACCGTGTGCCCTGTGCTCGTCCTCGAGCTCCAACAGTTGCCGTGTGAGCCCTGGCGCCCTCTCCCCCTCTCACTGACACCCCTCGTTGCCATGCGCTGCTTCCAGAGCTCTCCAGCGGAGCCCGAGACCCCCATCCCCTCCACCTATATATAGAGCCCTCCCTCGCCTCTCCGAGCATCCCACCACACTCGCTCAACCTCCATAAACACCGTAGATAGCCGCAGCCCGGCATGGCAGGCCTCTGGTCGCCGTTCCCTTCCCGAGCTCTCCGGCGATCGCCTCCTATCACCCCCACCTCTCCAGTGCCCCTCAAGCTCGACCCTCTTCTCCGGCGACTTCCTGGTGACTCACTGGTGCTAGCCTACCCCTCTAGACCCCTGGAGTTGCTAGCCCTCGTCGTCTTCTTCATCTCCGGTGAACCGCACCGCAGCCGCCGTTGGAGACGTTGTTTCCGAGCGACTCCGACCACCTCTTGCCTTGCTACGGGTACGAGCAGGTGCGCCTGAGTCTCCTCCTTCCATCTCGCCCTCTCAGATCGGCAGCCAAGCCCTCCTCGCCGGCGTGCCCACCGGCGACCATCGCCCCTCCTCTGTTTCTCTTCCCCCTCTCCGAAAACCCGACGAGCAGGGCCCGCTGTCAGCCTCTCCGCTCGCGCCCGAAGCGGTATGAGTGGAGCGTATTCTCTGAAATATGCCTTCGACCCCACTCCCCTGGGATTTATTTAAATCTAATTTAAATCATATTTGACCAGCAACTTTGAGTAGCTCTAACACCTAATCTACAAGTCCAAATGAGTTGATTCTTTTTGCATTGGTTTTGTATTGAAATATTCTAGCAGCACACCAAATTTGAGATTTTTCCTTGTTGTCTAGAATTTTGGTTGAATTTCAGAATGGTTCTTGATATTTTCTTTTGTTGTTTTTAATTATTTTCAGCAGGAGATACTTGCCTTGAGGAGAACTAGGAGGAGTGTGACCCTCCTCTGTGCTAAGGCAAGCCACGACAAATATTTACATGGTGTCATTTCAATAACTATGATTTTCCAACTTGAATATGGCTTATTTCATGCATTAAATCATTTAAATAATAGTGCTTATGTTATTTCATTTGTTATGCTTGAATTGATTAGCTTGTTGTAGTACTTGAGTGCATGGACTAGTTTGATGCAGTAGTGTTATTATGATAGCATGGCTATGGTTGGTAATGATCAGTATTATTCTCATATAATGGTTTATTATTTTCACCATGCTAATGTCATAACTAAAAATAATTGAGTAAAACCACACTAGTAGAAAACAGGGCTATGGTCCAGGCCGGCTCAGCCCATTAGTCCCGGTTCAGTCTAGAACCGGGACTAATGTGAGCATTGGTCCCGGTTCGTGCGGCTAAGGCATTAGTCCCGGTTCACTCGGGCCCTTTAGTCCCGGTTTAAGACATGAACCAGGACTAAAGGGTGCGATGACCTTTAGTCCCGGTTCGTGCCTCAAACCGGGACTAAAGATTAGACCTTTAGTCCCGGTTTGAGGCACGAACCGGGACTAATGGGGTTGAGACCTTTAGTCCCGGTTCGTGCCACGAACCGGTACTAAAGGTCCCATTTTCAAACTCTACCCCCCCCTGTGGATTGCCTTTTCAGTTTAAAAAAAAAAATAAAAGAAAATAATGGAAATGTCAAAAAAAAAGAAAATAAGTTTCTCATGTGATATGTGGTCTAGTTGTTGGGAAAATTTGCAAATGTGAATTTTGACTTTATTTGCAAAATCTCTCTGAAATTTGTAAAAATGGGCATAACTTTTGCATACTAACTCGGATGAAAAAGTTTTTTATATGAAAAATCATCTACTTGAAAAGTTACATCCAAATTTTACGGGGCTTTTAAGATCCTCAAAATCATCTACCCCGTTAAACATTTTCAAAATCCTCAAAAACCTAATGGAAAAAAGTTACGGGGCTTTTAAGATCTAGAGTGGAAAAAATTGAAAAATATTCAAACAGTGGGCAAACTGTGGTCAAACAATGGTCAAACTAATTATTCTAGAATATGAGTGTTACTAAATAATTATTTTAGTTATTTCAATTTTGGTCAAATCTGGTCAAACTGTGGTCAAACAATGGTCAAACTAATTATTCAAGAAATATTAGTGTTACTAAATAATTATTGTTTTTTAAAACAATAGTTTCAAACTCAAACAGTGAAATGTGTCACTTCATGCTCAAGCAAAATTCCTGAAGGTTAATAGGATTGACATCTTACTATTGTCAGGAAAACAACAAGTGCAGACTTGGAGCGAGGGAGAATAGAACCCGGAAGTTAAGCATGCTCAGGCTTGGGGAGTGGGAGGATGGGTGACCGTTCGGGAAGTTAGATGATTTGGAATGATGAGGGGTGATTAGAGGATAAATTGAAAAGTGATGAGGGGTGGTGATTACAGACTAGAGGTTAAAATAATTCAGAAGTTTGAAAATAAAATAAATTCAAAAAAAAATTCAAAAAAAAAGTCATAAAATTTCCTTTGGTCCCTGTTGGTGTTACCAACCGGGACTAAAGGTGGAGCTCCACGTGGCCACGCCCTTTAGTCCCGGTTCTGGATTGAACTGGGACTAAAGGGTCAGGGCATTAGTACCGACACTTTAGTCCCGGTTCAGGAACCGGGACTAAAGGCCCTTACGAACCGGGACTATAGGCCCTTTTTCTACCAGTGCCAGTGTCTCTAAATGATTAGTAGTGCATGCTTAATGATTCTATGATGTTGATCCGTTTCATTTTAGTGATATGTGGATATAGTTGCATGTTCATGGCATACTATGACTTGAGTTCTTTTATTTCAAGTTAAACCTGATGATAACTCAACTTGAACATAATGTTGATCGAGTCATGGTACCACCGAATCGAGCTTCCTAGTGCAACCACATTTGCCTTTATGGGAAGGCCCTTATTCGGTCTGTTGCCATGCCCTTGGTCGGTGCCTCTAACGAGGGAAGGTTATGGGCGTGCGGTACCCTGGCCTGGTAAGCAGACATAACCTTGTGTGCCCGTTGTTGTTATCGTACCTTGTCCCCGTTTGGGACCGTTTATGTTTTGCCACGACGATGGCCGTTGGATGTCATGAGTTGACATCGGAGCCACCCAAGACTTAGCCCAAGGGGGAGTTGGTCGGAGTGGCTTCGAGAGTGTCATGGTAATGGGTTGATTCTGTCGGAATGCCATTGGTCCACCCGAATGGGAGTTCTAGGCCATGGATTCTGTGGTGTGGGTACAGTGTGCTAACCTCTGCTGAGTGTGTTAAATCTATCGATAGCCGCGTCCTCGGTTACGGACACGGTTCGTAGTAGGTCACACCATGGATCGACATAAATAATTTAATCTTGCACAGTAAAGTTATATGGTTGGCACTGGTTGTGTGATGAGATTGTTGAAACCATGAAGATGGTTGTTGTTGGAACCAAAGAGTTGGTTTCCTTTGTGATCCGGGAGTGATCACCGTATTGATGATATTGGTTACAAGGTAACCCGTATGGTAAGGGAGTCCGAGGGACTCGGTGCACAAGCATGTTCACTTCATGAGTAGTATATTGTAGCCTTGCATTTAACCTGCTTAATTGTCATGTTATTGTTTGTCATTATGCTTCTACTTGTTGTGAGCTTGCAATTACATTCAATGTACTGACCTGGCGTGTCATGCCAGCTTTCAGGAGAGTCCTACCGGATCGGAGTGCTTCTCATGTCTAGTCCATGTCCACATCGGTGTCCCTGTGCTATGGAGTTCCACTTCATCATTGTTCTGCTGCCGCGTAGTTGTCGTGATCGAGGCACCCTTCATGTTCATTAAATAATGTACATACTGTTCAGCCGCACCGTGCGTGCCGCTTGGCCTTCCTATCTGATGTAATATCGAACATATGTTTCCGCTAGCATCAATAAAGCGATTGTTTTCTGTACCAAATTGTTGTGTGTTGCCAGAAGACTAGATCTCTAGGCTGGCAATGCAAGGTAAACAGGTTGCTCTGAGCCGGGGTGCCACACCATAAAAAAGCTTGATCTTCTTCAGCCCACCAGCCCTCCCAATCATTCACCATCAACATGATCTTTTCAACAGTGGAAACTTGCGGAAATCAAAAACTCACCCTACACACGTTCTACGCGATGGGGCCGCCACCGACCAAGCCCCTCGTGTCAGGGATATACCCCGCGGTATGACCCGGCCGGATGTATGACCCGGCTGGGACTTAGCGTTTAATTGGTAACCCGCCGGAGGATTGACGACTTACGAGACTGGCGGCTCACTGGTTTGACGACTCACGAGACTGGCGACTCACAGATGGCCCCGACGGCAGGTCAGATAAAGGATTAGGCCCAAGGCCAAGAAGGCCGGCTCATGTTATGGAGGGCCGGCTTAAGAGGAAAGGGATAAGGAATATTTTCCTTACAAGGAATCAAGACCCGGACTTGTATCTGTTTTGTAATAGAGAATAGGCTAGTCATAATCCTACTAGGACTCTACATGTAAGCCGCCCCTTCTACTTATATAAGGAGGGGCAGGGCTCCCCAAAGGGGGACAAACAAGAATAATCTCTAGGGCTAGATACAAAGAGCCGATTTATGCGGCGACTCCCCCATGAGTATAATGAGACCTAGCCACAAACAGCATGTAGGGCTATTTCGGATGATGTTTCCCGGGGCCCGAAGCTGTCTAAATCCTTGTCTTTTGTGTTGCATTTCTCGTCCCGATCAACCCCTCTCAATCTACCACATAGATGCGTTGGCCTCACGACTAAGTCCTCACATTAGGACATCTGGCGTGACAATTCCACGACAGTTGACGCCCACCATGAGGCCTGGCGCACGGTGGTGTTGAGTTTTTGGAGGGATCTCTTCTAGGGTTTGAGAAGCTCGCAATCATCGGGATGATGAAGAACCGGCGCTAAAAGCTCCACATCAACAACAGATTTCATGTGTTCACTGTGAAGTTTTCTGCCGCTAGCATGAAAGGATTTTCACCGTCAATGAGCAGTTGAAACGGAATATACAAGGTTAAGTTCAAGAAAAATTAGGGTTGCATCGGATGCGCCGCCGCTGCTGCAAGTCGAAGACCTATCCGAGATCGATCAGCGCAAGGATCAGATCACCGAGACCAACAAGAGTACAAGAAAAAAAAAGAGTTTGAGCGTTCTGTGCGCCTGGCAAGCGGGACCGTCGTTTTCTCCTGCAACCTATTTCGCCTGCACGTCAAATCTCGAGTTGTTTTTAGTGCTACTTCCAAGACGTACAGCATCCATCAACATTATCTGCTTCTTTGATCTCGGTTTGTTATCTGCACACGAGGGACCAAGCCGTACAGACTATATGGAGTACTACTCCCTGGCGTAAAGATCGAGTCAAGTGAATTTGCACTTTTTAAATATCCGTTTGATACAAGGGGAGGAAAACCCACAAAGGCACAAGTTCCCAGGCCCATTATTGCCTAAAAAAGTTCATCTCACATGAAGGACTAGGCTGATTCACTAATCCTCAATTGCCAAAGCCATGTTCGGTCTCCTCAAAAAGATCAAGCTCAAAAAAAAAGGAAAAAGGAAAGAAGGAAAAGTCAAAACAACTACGACCCGGAAAGGACGTGGAGGGAGGTTTTGGATTCGGGCTCTGCTGCTTGCGGCCTCATCGGGCCGTCCCGTCGCCGCGTTTCCGTTCACCGGCCGTCGCCTCATCAAGCCGTCGCCCGCTGCTGACGAGCCGCCACCCCTGCCGACCGTGGCTCTAGCAAACCGTCTAGATCCCTCTGCTGCAGATTTTTCTTCGTCGGCGTCGACCCCGCGCGGACCGAGCCATGTCCGCAGCCCTCACCGCAGTAGTAACCTGCGGTTGCTCCCGTCGTGAGCCGCCGTCTGCTGTGCCAGCCCGGAGCCGCCGCCTCCGCCTGACTCGCCTCCGTCGTCCGCGCCTAGAGCCGCTTCCGCCATCCCGTCAGCCGCCGTCACCGGGACCCGCCGTGAGTTGCTGCCGTTCTGCCTCGCTCCGGTGTCGACTGACTTCGCTCTGTTACAAGTCGCCGCCCGACGCCGCGCTGAGCCGCCCCGTCACTGCTGAGGCCTTCGTCGCTGCTGCAGCTACGGCCTCCTAAGCCGCCCGTGGACGGCGCCTTTTCTGACCCGCCACCAGCCCTGCTGTGCCTCACGAGGGCCTCCGCTGTCGCAACCGAGCCCGCCTTGAGCCGTGTTCCGCCGCTCTCCGCAGATTTGTGTCACATTTGCTCTTGACACAAGGCACATGAAACACCTAATCAATGGATCAAGTTAAATTCTGCTCAATGGGCCGCGTGTGCACTGTTTTGGACTTGCTAAAAAAAGGGGGGAGTCTCCCCACGTGGAGACCTCAATCATGCTGGGCGCTCAAAGACAAGAGAGCTAGTACTACTACTCATTTTCAACAGTACACACCAGATCAATTCTTTTGTAAATGGTGCATTATCCAGCACAAACGTCTGCGTTCATCTGATAAAAATACCAGGTGATATTCAATTCTATCTATTTTGAAGTACATATTAAATCATCCGAGCAATACTGCTCCGTCATGCTGTATTTTTTGTACGCAGGATAATTGTTCACCGCAAGAGCGATGGTTGTGTCATGGATATATATCGCGCCTGCGGTTGACTCGCCCGTCCGCGATGGCTTACAACGCCGCGGCCGGCTTACCCGTGATTGATTTCAGCTTCGCCATGGTGATCATCAATTCCGCGATGGATAATTTCCGGCCTAACGTGTCAGGTGAAATCAATCCAGTATATTTTTATATTACATATTACTTTCTTTAAAAAGAGCAATTACTCTGTCTTGTGAGGTTGTCCAATGCAGGACAAGTTGTCTACTGCAAAAGGGACTATTATATCACTGAGTTGTTGAATGACTCCTACCGGTTTATATCACAGTCAAATATGGAGAATCTCAAGACAACTCCTCGAGTCATCTTAAGACTCGTGAACTACAATGACATGACTCGCAGAATTGGCCGGTTTCAGTGAATTCAAGAACTCCGGGTCATTGAAGGGAAAAATAACCTGGCCCCGGAGGCTACTACCTTATTGGTGAATATTTAAGGGCCGTCAGAAAATTTTCCGACTTAAAAACAAGAATTCCGGTGCACAATCCGGTTCAAGGGAAATCTGTCTCCCGCAAAGCACTGAACCTCTCAATATCCGGTTTAAAATCCGGCTCATCTTATTATGGTCACTTGGGGGCTTTCTGTTCAAACATAGGTCGTATTCGAACCAAAGAGAACATAGCTGTCGGTACCCTCTTGATCGGCGCAATGCCAAACCCACCATGGGGCTTCTTGGTCGTATTCGAATCATAGCTTAACCCCTTTTGGGTCCAACTCTGATCGTATTCGAATCAGAGTCATTAAAAAAGTCTCAAGGTCATTTGGGGGCTTCCTGTTCAAACATAGGTCGTATTCGAACCAAAGAGAACATAGCTGTCGGTACCCTCTTGATTGGCACAATGCCAAACCCACTAGGGGGCTCCTTGATCGTATTCGAATCATAGCTTAACCCCTTTTGGGTCCAACTTAGATCGTATTCGAATCAGAGTCGTTAAAAAACTCTCAAGGTCATTTGGGGGCTTCCTGTTCAAACATAGGTCATATTCGAACCAAAGAGAACATAGTTGACGGTACCCTCTTGATCGACGCAACGCCAAAACCACTAGGGGGCTTCCCGATCATATTTGAATCCTAGGCTCCTAGCTTAACCCCTTTTGGCCCGGCTTACTGAAAGTGCAACTATCCCTGGGTGGTTTTGGTAATTCCTAACAACATATAGCCCATTGAGCTAACATTATTCCAAGATTAATATTTCAGGAAAAGCTCAATGAATGGCATGGCATGGATGAGGAAAGTGGATCCCTCAAAATTCTAAGGACAAAAAGTTTGGCTCAAGCTTGAAGCTCAAGACTCTACATTTTATATTTTAGTGATCCAAGATCACATTGAGTCTATAGGAAAAGCGAATACTATCAAGGAGGGATGAGGTGTTGCTTAATGGCTTGCTTGCTCAAAGTGCTTAGTGATATGCTCCAGAATCCTCAACTACCTTCCCACATCCACATATGACCTAAATCAAAAGTCAAACTCGGCCCCACTGATTCTTTCTATTCGGCGCCACCGAGTTTCAAATGTCATAGCCACTGCCACAAACCCTAGGCAAATCAGTCTCACCGATAGGGATCTCGGTCTCACCGAGATGGGATTGTAATCTCTCTGTTTCCCTTCATAACGTTTCAGTCTTACCGAGATGAGCGATCGGTCCCACCGAGATTGCAATGTAAACTCTCTGTTTTCCTTTTGTAACATTTCGGTCTCACCGAAATGAGCGAATCAGTCCCACCGAGTTTACCTGACCAACTCTCTGGTTAGCTTATTACCAAAATCGGTCCCAACGAGTTTTTGTAATCGGTCACACCGAGATTACGTTATGCCCTAACCCTAACCATATCGGTCCTACCGAGTTGCATCTCAGTCCCACCGAAAATCCTAACGGTCACTAGGTTTGCTGAATCGGTCCGACCGAGTTTAACCATTCGGTCCCACCGAGTTTGGCAAATTGTGTGTAACGGTTAGATTCTGTGTGGAGGCTATATATACCCCTCCACCCACTCTTCATTCGTGGAGAGAGCCATCAGAACATACCTACACTTCCAATACACATTTTCTAAGGGAGAACCACCTACACTTGTGTTGAGATCAAGATATTCCATTCCAACCATATGAATCTTGATCTCTAGCCTTCCCCAAGTTGCTTTCCACTCAAATCTTCTTTCCACCAAATCCAAATCCTGTGAGAGAGAGTTGAGTGTTGGGGAGACTATCATTTGAAGCACAAGAGAAAGGAGTTCATCATCAACACACCATTTGTTACTTCTTGGAGAGTGGTGTCTCCTAGATTGGCTAGGTGTCACTTGGGAGCCTCAGACAAGATTGTGGAGTTGAACCAAGGAGTTTGTAAGGGCAAGGAGATCGCCTACTTCGTGAAGATCTACCGCTAGTGAGGCAAGTCCTTCGTGGGCGATGGCCGTGATGGAATAGACAAGGTTGCTTCTTCGTGGACCCTTCGTGGGTGGAGCCCTCCGTGGACTCGCGCAACCGTTACCCTCCGTGGGTTGAAGTCTCCATCAACGTGGATGTATGATAGCACCACCTACCGGAACCACGACAAAAACATCCGTGTCTCCAGTTGCGTTTGAATCCTCCAAACCCTTCCCTTTACATTCTTGCAAGTTGCATGCTTTACTTTCCGCTGCTCATATACTCTTTTCCATGCTTGCTTGAATTGTGTGGAGATTGCTTGACTTGTGCTAAGATAGCTAAAATCTGCCAAGAACTAAAATTGGGAAAAGGCTAGATTTTTATTTGGTCAAGTAGTCTAATCACCCCCCCTCTAGACATACTTTCGATCCTACACTTACTGATCGTATTCGAATCAGAAGCCTCGCTTTTTTCTCTTTGTTTGACTTAAGTTTTTTGAAAACAGTCTTTTGGGTTTGTCTTGAAACTTTTTGTTCATATTTGAAACATATATGTGGTTTCGATTAACCCGGCTTGACTTTGGATGATAAGTCGCCATCATATGACAATCATAAACATTTGGAAGTTTTGGCTTCTAAAGATTGGGTTATCACCCTTACTGCACAGGTATCCTAAACCGGCAGTGCGATTCAATATCACAGGAGCCGGTTTTCCAAACCGGATTATATTTGTCAAATCTTTAATAGCCAACATGGCTGGATTTTTAGTATGGTTATCAATAGCCAATATTATGATGGAGGTCTTCAAAGTCGCTTCAACGCAATGGTTATTATTTTATTAATGGACATGATTTATTTTTACAATGGAGGGAATAGTCCCGAGTCGCTGCAGGCTTACGACCCAGCACTTGGGGGCTACATTATTCAAGTTGAGATTACATCAAATATGCAAGTCCCATGTCACTGCCAGCATGCACCATGGCACTTGGGGGCTAATGCAAAGTCATTTTTTACTTGCCTTGTTGAGGACCCAACTCATCACATCATAATGAGTCGTCCCTTGGGGGCTACCAATTGCTCCTGTCATAAATCCAAGGTACACAAGTTTTAATCCATTATATTGAAGGATCCATTGCTCAGTTGATAGAGCACAAGGATCTTAAACCTTGTGGACGTGGGTTAAAGTCATATGATGTTATTTTCAATGAAGTTCCAGCTCAGTATTATCTTACTAAGCCACCCCTTGGGGGCTACACATTGTTGTTCAAGTTTACATGATCAAATCTACAAAAGTCACTGCTCATTATTGCATAATGACCCGGCCCTTGGGGCTACACTGATTGAAGTTTTTATGAGCATAAGGCAATTACAAGTCCCAGGTTGCTGCAAGCTTGACAACCCGGCACTTGGGGGCTACATATGTGGCATATCCAGTTTTGACTAATGACTGAGATGAACAATCTGGATTTTTTTCAAAGGTTGCAATATTTATATTAAAGCAAGTTTAAGCTATCACTATGTTCTCCTCTTAAGACTTGGGGGCTACAGGTAATATGCATATAAAGGAGGAACGTCTTCAAATTCTCAGTTTTGAGCAAATCAGGAAGATTAATTGTGTGACCTGGTGTGTACAATAGTCATAACCCGGAATCATCAGTTTTATGACCCGGCAATTTTGGCAATGATAAACCGGCAAGTTCTACATCTTCAAAACTGGCTAAAGATCAGATGAGTATTTCAAAGACCAATATTTTTATTAAGCATTGGGAGCTGAATCAAAAAAGTTATTCTTCACAATATTTTTCTGTGAGAAATCAATATCAACAAATTGATTAAGAAGACGGCCTATTGACTCGGATTTTCTAGAAGAAGGTAATGTCAAGGACTTAAGGATGATGAGGCGCCGGCTTACAAGAATATTTAACCAGGAGTACAACATGTCAAATTTGTTCTTCAGTTATTTTGCAGGATCAGTTTCACATGGATAAATCCAAATTAAACTAGGGGCTAATGTTGGGGATATACCCCGCGGTATGACCCGGCCGGATGTATGACCCGGCTGGGACTTGGCGTTTAATTGATAACCCGCCGGAGGATTGGCGACTTACGAGACTGGCGGCTCACTGGTCAGACGACTCATGAGACTGGCGACTCACAGATGGCCCCGACAGCGGGTCAGATAAAGGATTAGGCCCAAGGCCCAGAAGGCCGGCTCATGTTATGGAGGGCCGGCTTAAGAGGAAAGGCATAAGGAATATTTCCCTTACTAGGAATCAATACCGGGACTTGTATCCGTTTTGTAATAGAGAATAGGCTAGTCCTAATCCTACTAGGACTCTACATGTTCCCTACGCACACGCATAAAACCTAGCTCGGATGCCACTGTTGGGGAACGTAGTAATTTCAAAAAAATTCCCTACGCACATGCAAGATCATGGTGATGCATAGCAACGAGAGGGGAGAGTGTTGTCCACGTACCCTCGTAGACCGAAAGCAGAAGCGTTAGCACAACGCGGTTGATGTAGTCGTACGTCTTCACAATCCGACCGATCAAGTACCGAACGCACGGCACCTCCAAGTTCAGCACACATTCAGCCCGATGACGTCCCTCTAACTCCGATCCAGCCGAGTGTTGAGGGAGAGTTTCGTCAGCACGACGGCATGGTGACGATGTTGATGTTCTACTGACGCAGGGCTTCGCCTAAGCACCGCTACAGTATTATCGAGGCGGACTATGGTGGAGGGGGGCACCGCACACGGCTAAGAGACGATCAACTTTATCAACTGGTGTGTCTAGAGGTGCCCCCCTGCCCCTGTATATAAAGGAGCAAGGGGGGAGGCGGCCGGCCTAGGAGGAGGGCGCGCCAAGGAGGGAGTCCTACTCCCATCGGGAGTAGGACTCCTCCTTTCCTTGTTGGAGTAGGAGTGAAGGAAAGAGGAGGAGAGGGAGAAGGAAAAGGGGGCTGCGCCCCTTCTCCAATTCGGACCAGAGGGGGGGCGCAGGCCTCCTTCCTTTTGGCCTATCTCCTCTATTCCCGTATGGCCCAATAAGGTCCATATACTCCCCGGCGAATTCCCGTAACTCTCCGGTACTCCGAAAAATACCCGAATCACTCGGAACATTTCTGAAGTCCGAATATAGTCGTCCAATATATTGATCTTTACGTCTCGACCATTTCGAGACTCCTCGTCATGTCCCCGATCTCATCCGGGACTCCGAACTCCTTCGGTACATCAAAACATATAAACTCATAATATAACTGTCATCGTAGCGTTAAGCGTGCGGACCCTACGGGTTCGAGAACTATGTAGGCATGACCGAGACACGTCTCCGGTCAATAACCAATAGCGGAACCTGGATGCTCATATTGGCTCCTACATATTCTACGAAGATCTTTATCGGTCAGACCGCATAACAACATACGTTGTTCCCTTTGTCATCGGTATGTTACTTGCCCGAGATTCGATCGTCGGCATCTCAATACCTAGTTCAATATCGTTACCGGCAAGTCTGTTTACTCGTTCCGTAATACATCATCTCACAACTAACTCATTAGTTGCAATGCTTGCAAGGCTTAGGTGATGTGCATTACCGAGAGGGCCCAGAGATACCTCTCCGACAATCGGAGTGACAAATCCTAATCTCGAAATACGCCAACCCAAAAAGTACCTTCGGAGACACCTGTAGAGCACCTTTATAATCACCCAGTTACGTTGTGACGTTTGGTAGCACACAAAGTGTTCCTCCGGTAAACGGGAGTTGCATAATCTCATAGTCATAGGAACATGTATAAGTCATGAAGAAAGCAATAGCAACAAACTAAACGATCAAGTGCTAAGCTAACGGAATGGGTCAAGTCAATCACATCATTCTCCTAATGATGTGATCCCGTTAATCAAATGACAACTCATGTCTATGGTTAGGAAACATAACCATGTTTGATCAACGAGCTAGTCAAGTAGAGGCATACTAGTGACACTCTGTTTGTCTATGTATTCACACAGGTATTATGTTTCCGGTTAATACAATTCTAGCATGAATAATAAACATTTATCATGATATAAGGAAATAAATAATAACTTTATTATTGCCTCTAGGGCATATTTCCTTCAGTTTCCCACTTGCACTAGAGTCAATAATCTAGTTCACATCTCCATGTGATTTAATACCAATAGTTCACATCACCATGTGATTAACACCCATAGTTCACATCGACATGTGACCAACACCCAAAGGGTTTTACTAGAGCCAATAATCTAGTTCACATCGCTATGTGATTAACACCCAAAGAGTACTAAGGTGTGATCATGTTTTGCTTGTGAGAGAAGTTTAGTCAACGGGTCTGCCACATTCAGATCCGTACGTATTTTGCAAATTTCTATGTCAACAATGCTCTGCACGGAGCTACTCTAGCTAATTGCTCCCACTTCCAATATGTATCCAGATTGAGACTTAGAGTCATCTGGATCAGTGTCAAAACTTGCATCGATGTAACCCTTTACGACAAACATTTTGTCACCTCTATAATAGAGAAACATATCCTTATTCCACTAAGAATAATTTTGACCAATGTCCAGTGATCCACTCCTAGATCACTATTGTACTCCCTTGCCAAACTCAGGGCAGGGTATACAATAGGTCTGGTACACAGCATGGCATACTTTATAGAACCTATGGCTGAGGCATAGGGAATGACTTTCATTCTCTCTCTATCTTCTGCCATGGTCGGGTTTTGAGTCTTACTCAACTTCACACCTTGTAACACAGGCAAGAACTCCTTTTTGACTGTTCCATTTTGAACTACTTCAAAATCTTGTCAAGGTATGTACTCATTGAAAAACTTATCAAGCGTCTTGATCTATCTCTATAGATCTTGATGCTCAATATGTAAGCAGCTTCACCGAGGTCTTTCTTTGAAAAACTCCTTTCAAACATTCCTTTATGCTTTGCAGAATAATTCTACATTATCACCGATCAACAATATGTCATTCACATATACTTATCAGAAATGTTGTAATGCTCCCACTCACTTTCTTGTAAATACAGGCTTCACCGCAAGTCTGTATAAAACTATATGCTTTGATCAACTTATCAAAGCGTATATTCCAACTCCGAGATGCTTGCACCAGTCCATAGATGGATCGCTGGAGCTTGCACATTTTGTTAGTACCTTTAGGATTAACAAAACCTTCTGGTTGCATCATATAAAACTCTTCTTTAATAAATCCATTAATGAATGCAGTTTTGTTTATCCAGTTGCCAGATTTCATAAAATGCAGCAATTGCTAACATGATTCGGACAGACTTAAGCATAGATACGAGTGAGAAACTCTCATCGTACTCAACACCTTGATCTTGTCGAAAACCTTTTTGCGACAATTCTAGCTTTGTAGATAGTGACACTACTATCAGCGTCCGTCTTCCTCTTGAAGATACATTTAATATCAATGGCTCACCGATCAATGGGCAAGTCAATCAAAGACCATACTTTGTTCTCATACATGGATCTCTTCTCAGATTTCATGGCCTCAAGCCATTTCGCGGAATCTGGGCTCATCATCGCTTCCTAATAGTTCGTAGGCTCGTCATGGTCAAGTAACATGACCTCCAGAACAGGATTACCGTACCACTCTGGTGCGGATCTCACTCTGGTTTACCCTCAAGGTTCGGTAGTAACTTGATCTGAAGTTACATGATCATCATCATCATTAGCTTCGTCACTAATTGGTGTAGTAGTCACAGCAGGAATAGATTTCTGTGATGAACTACTTTCCAATAAGGGAGCAGGTACAGTTACCTCATCAAGTTCTACTTTCCTCCCACTCACTTCTTTCAAGAGAAACTCCTTCTCTAGAAAGGATCCATTCTCAGCAACAAATATCTTGCCTTCGGATCTGTGATAGAAGGTGTACCCAACATTTTCTTTTGGGTATCCTATGAAGACGCACTTCTCCGATTTGGGTTTGAGCTTATCAGGTTGAAACTTTTTCACATAAGCATTGCAACCTCAAACTTTAAGAAACGACAGCTTAGGTTTCTTGCCAAACTATAGTTCATACGGTGTCGTCTCAACGGATTTAGATGGTGCCCTATTTAACGTGAATGTAGCTGTCTCTAATGCATAACCCCAAAACAATAGCGGTAAATCAGTAAGAGACGTCATAGATCGCACCATATCTAATAAAGCACGGTTACGATGTTCGGACACACCATTACACTGTGGTGTTCCAGGTGGCGTGAGTAGTGAAACTATTTCACATTGTTTTAACTGAAGGCCAAACTCGTAACTCAAATATTTTACTTTTGCGGTCATATCATAGAAACTTTTATTTTGTTACGATGATTCTCCACTTCACTATGAAATTCTTTGAACTTTTCAAATGTTTCAGACTTGTGTTTCATCAAGTAGATATACTCATATCTGCTCAAATCATCTGTGAAGATCAGAAAATAATGATACCTGCCACGAGCCTCAATATTTATCGGACCACATACATCAGTATGTATGATTTCCAACAAATCTGTTGCTCGCTCCATTGTTCCGGAGAACGGGGTCTTAGTCATCTTGCCCATGAGGCATGGTTCGCAAGCATCAACTGATTCATAATCAAGTGATTCCAAAAGCCCATCAGCATGGATTTTCTTCATGCGCTTTACACCAATATGACCTAAACGGCAGTGCCACAAATAAGTTGCACCATCATTATTAACTTTGCATCTTTTGGTTTCAATATTATGAATATGTGTATCACTACGATCGAGATCCAACGAACCATTTTCATTGGGTGTGTAACCATATATGTAAACAGAACAACAATTTATTCTCTTACTTAAATGAATAACTGTATTACAATAAACATGATCAAATCATATTCATGCTCAATGCAAACACCAAATAACACTTATTTAGGTTCAACACTAATCCCAAAAGTATAGGGAGTGCGCGATGATGATCATATCAATCTTGGAACCACTTCCAACACACATCATCACTTCACCCTTAACTAGTCTCTGTTCATTCTGCAACTCCCGTTTCGAGTTACAACTCTTAGCAACTGAACCAGTATCAAATACCGGGGGGTTGCTACGAACACTAGAAAAATACACATCAATAATCCGTATATCAAATATACCTTTGTTCACTTTGCCATCCTTCTTATCCGCCAAATACTTGGGGCAGTTCCGCTTCCAGTGACCAGTAACTTTGCAGTAG
This sequence comes from Triticum urartu, assembly GCF_003073215.2. Lineage (NCBI taxonomy): Eukaryota > Viridiplantae > Streptophyta > Magnoliopsida > Poales > Poaceae > Triticum > Triticum urartu. The sequence continues at coordinate 89,299,109 of NC_053025.1, read as the reverse complement.
AAGCACTTAGTCTCAGGCTTAGGACCAGACTTGGGCTTCTTCACTTGAGTAGCAACTTGCTTGCCGTTCTTCTTGAAGTTCCCCTTCTTCCCTTTGCCCTTTTCTTGAAACTAGTGGTCTTGTCTACCGTCAACACTTGATATTTTTCTTGATTTCTACCTTCATTGATTTCAGCATTACGAAGAGCTTGGGAATCGTTTCCGTTATCCCTTGCATATCATAGTTCATCACAAAGTTCTACTAACTTGGTGATGGTGACTAGAGAATTCTGTCAATCACTATCTTATCTGGAAGATTAACTCCCACTTGATTCAAGCGATTGTAGTACCCAGACAATCTGAGCACATGCTCACTGCTTGAGCTATTCTCCTCCATCTTTTAGCTATAGAACTTGTTGGAGACTTCATATCTCTCAACTCAAGTATTTGCTTGAAATATTAACTTCAACTCCTGGAACATCTCATATGGTCCATGACGTTCAAAACGTCTTTGAACTCCCGATTCTAAGCCGTTTAAGCATGGTGCATTAAACTATCAAGTAGTCATTATATCGAGCTAGCCAAACATTCATAACGTCTGCATCTACTCCTGCAATAGGCCTGTCATCTAGCGGTGCATTAAGGACATAATTCTTCTATGCAGCAATGAGGATAATCCTCAGATCACGGATCCAATCCGCATCATTGCTACTAACATGTTTCAACTTAATTTTCTCTAGGAACATATCAAAAATAAAATAGGGGAGCTAAACGCGAGCTATTGATCTACAACATAGATATGCTAATACTACCAGGACTAAGTTCATGATAAATTAAAGTTTAATTAATCATATTACTTAAGAACTCCCACTTAGACAGACATCCCTCTAATCTTCTAAGTGATCACGTGATCCATATCAACTAAACCATGTCCGATCATCACGTGAGATGGAGTAGTATCGATGGTGAACATCACTATGTTGATCATATCTACTATATGATTCACGCTCGACCTTTCGGTCTCCGTGTTCCGAGGCCATATCTGTTATATGCTAGGCTCGTCAAGTTTAACCTGAGTATTCCACGTGTGCAACTGTTTTGCACCCGTTGTATTTGAACGTAGAGCCTATCACACCCGATCATCACGTGGTGTCTCAGCACGAAGAACTTTCGCAACGGTGCATACTCAGGGAGAACACTTATACTTTGATAATTTAGTGAGGGATCATCTTATAATGCTACCGTCAATCAAAGCAAGATAAGATGCATAAAAGATAAACATCACATGCAATCAATATAAGTGATATGATATGGCCATCATCATCTTGTACTTGTGATCTCCATCTCCGAAGTACCGTCATGATCACCATCGTCACCGGCGCGACACCTTGATCTCCATCGTAGCATCGTTGTCGCCTCGCCAATCTTATGCTTCCACGACTATCGCTACCGCTTAGTGATAAAGTAAAGCATTACAGCGCGATTGCATTGCATACAATAAAGCGACAACCATATGGCTCTTGCCAGTTGCCGATGACTCGGTTACAAAATATGATCATCTCATACAATAAAATTTAGCATCATGTCTTGACCATATCACATCACAACATGCCCTGAAAAAACAAGTTAGACGTCCTCTACTTTGTTGTTGCAAGTTTTACGTGGCTGCTACGGCCTTAGCAAGAACCGTTCTTACCTACGCATCAAAAACACAACGATAGTTTGTCAAGTTGGTGATGTTTTAACCTTCGCAAGGACTGGGCGTAGCCACACTCGGTTCAACTAAAGTTGGAAAAACTGACACCCGCCAGCCACCTGTGTGCAAAGCATGTCAGTAGAACCAGTCTCGCGTAAGCGTACGCGTCATGTCGGTCCGGGCCGCTTCATCCAACAATACCGCTGAACCAAAGTATGACATGCTGGTAAGCAGTATGACTTATATCGCCCACAACTCACTTGTGTTCTACTCGTGCACAACATCAACGCATAAAACCTAGCTCGGATGCCACTGTTGGGGAACGTAGTAATTTCAAAAAAATTCCCTACGCACACGCAAGATCATGGTGATGCATAGCAACGAGAGGGGAGAGTGTTGTCCACGTACCCTCGTAGACCGAAAGCGGAAGCGTTAGCACAACGCGGTTGATGTAGTCGTACGGCTTCACGATCCGACCGATCAAGTACCGAACGCGCGGCACCTCCGAGTTAAGCACACGTTCAGCCCGATGACGTCCCTCTAACTCCGATCTAGCCGAGTGTTGAGGGAGAGTTTCGTCAGCACGACGACGTGGTGACGATGTTGATGTTCTACCGACGCAGGGCTTCGCCTAAGCACCGCTACAGTATTATCGAGGTGGACTATGGTGGAGGGGGGCACCGCACACGGCTAAGAGACGATCAACTTGATCAACTTGTGTGTCTAGAGGTGCCCCCTGCCCCTGTATATAAAGGAGCAAGGGGGGAGGCGGCCGGCCTAGGAGGAGGGCGCGCCAAGGGGGAGTCCCACTCCCACCGGGAGTAGGACTCCTCCTTTCCTTGTTGGAGTAGGAGTGAAGGAAAGAGGAGGAGAGGGAGAAGGAAAAGGGGGCTGCACCCCTTGTCCAATTCGGACCAGAGGGGCGGCGCAGGCCTCCTTCCTTTTGGCCTATCTCCTCTATTCCCGTATGGCCCAATAAGGTCCATATACTCCCCGGCGAATTCCCGTAACTCTCCGGTACTCCAAAAAATACCCGAATCACTCGGAACCTTTCCGAAGCCCGAATATAGTCGTCCAATATATCGATCTTTACGTCTCGACCATTTCGAGACTCCTCGTCATGTCCCCGATCTCATCCGGGACTCCTAACTCCTTCGGTACATCAAAACATATAAACTCATAATATAACTGTCATTGTAGCATTAAGCGTGCGGACCCTACGGGTTCGAGAACTATATAGACATGATCGAGACACGTCTCCGGTCAATAACCAATAGCGGAACCTGGATGCTCATATTGTCTCCTACATATTCTACGAAGATCTTTATCGGTCAGACCGCATAACAACATACGTTGTTCCCTTTGTCATCGGTATGTTACTTGGCCGAGATTCGATCGTCGGCATCTCAATACCTAGTTCAATCTCGTTACCGGCAAGTCTCTTTACTCGTTCCATAATAAATGATCTCACAACTAACTCATTAGTTGCAATGCTTGCAAGGCTTAGGTGATGTGCATTACCGAGAGGGCCGAGAGATACCTCTCCGACAATCGGAGTGACAAATCCTAATCTCGAAATACGCCAACCCAACAAGTACCTTCGGAGACACCTGTAGATCACCTTTATAATCACCCAGTTACGTTGTGACGTTTGGTAGCACACAAAGTGTTCCTCCGGTAAACGGGAGTTGCATAATCTCATAGTCATAGGAACATGTATAAGTCATGAAGAAAGCAATGGCAACAAACTAAACGATCAAGTGCTAAGCTAACGGAATGGGTCAAGTCAATCACATCATTCTCCTAATGATGTGATCCCGTTAATCAAATGACAACTCATGTCTATGGTTAGGAAACATAACCATGTTTGATCAACGAGCTAGTCAAGTAGAGGCATACTAGTGACACTCTGTTTGTCTATGTATTCACACATGTATTATGTTTCCGGTAATACAATTCTAGCATGAATAATAAACATTTGTCATGATATAAGGAAATAAATAATAACTTTATTATTGCCTCTAGGGCATATTTCCTTCAGTTCCTCCCTCCCTCGCTCCCACATCGGCGCCGATCCCATCCCCACCCCCGCCGGCGACCTCGCCCTCTCCCCCACCGAGCCTCTCTCCCCACCCTAGGTCGAGGAGCCGCAGATCGAGCAGGTCAGGCCCGATCCGCCAGCGGCGCTTCCCCGATCTGCGCCGTCTCCAAGGGCCGCCTCCCCTGGTTCGCCGCCTCCCCTCGTCTCTTCCTTCCTCGATCTGCTCCGCCGCCCCGGTTCCTTCCGATTCTCGCCGCTGGCTTACTCTTCTCTCCTCTCTATCTCTCGATCTGCAGCACCATAGGGGTGTCACGGACGGGGCAGAGGAACCTCCTCTCTTGATCTGGAGCTGCGTGCCAGCGTTCTTGCAGCGGGGCGGAGCGCTAGGTGGGATTCCGCGGGCTAACGGCGGTGGCAGAGGCACGGCACACTCTTCTCTGCTCAAGGTACGAGCCTCTCTCAGATCCCCATGTATATGCCATAGGTGGAACTTTTTTTACTCATGGATTTGTCCAGCCGAGAGAGAGAGTTCGGATCGTGGTTGATTTTTGATTCAGGACTGCTTCTTGATCCAATATTTACTCAAATTAATGTTGTCCAGTATATGTCTGCAATATATGCTGTCCAGTACGAGCCTCCTCTGCAGCAGAGCTCCGGCTGTGTTGGTAGTCACACCATGGCACTAGTGTGGGTGAGTTTCTGCTACGGCTACAACCCCTCTTGGTGAGCTCCTCCTTTCCTCTCTTTGTTCTCTCTATGATCTAGCCCTAGTTCATGTTTTAGATGCTTTGGTAGTCCTGCTAGTTCTGGCTGTTGAAGGAAATATGCCCTAGAGGCAATAATAAAGTTATTATTTATTTCCTTATATCATGATAAATGTTTATTATTCATGCTAGAATTGTATTAACCAGAAACATAATACATGTGTGAATACATAGACAAACAGAGTGTCACTAGTATGCCTCTACTTGACTATCTCATTAATCAAAGATGGTTATGTTTCCTAACCATGGACAAAGAGTTGTTATTTGATTAACGGGATCACATCATTAGTTGAATGATCTGATTGACATGACCCATTCCATTAGCTTAGCACCCGATCGTTTAGTATGTTGCTATTGCTTTCTTCATGACTTATACATGTTCCTATGACTATGAGATTATGCAACTCCCGTTTGCCGGAGGAACACTTTGTGTGCTACCAAACGTCACAACGTAACTGGGTGATTATAAAGGAGCTCTACAGGTGTCTCCAAAGGTACATGTTGGGTTGGCGTATTTCGAGATTAGGATTTGTCACTCCGAATGTCGGAGAGGTATCTCTGGGCCCTCTCGGTAATGCACATCACTTAAGCCTTGCAAGCATTGCAACTAATGAGTTAGTTGCGGGATGATGTATTACGGAACGAGTAAAGAGACTTGCCGGTAATGATATTGAACTAGGTATTGGATACCGACGATCGAATCTCGGGCAAGTAACATACCGATGACAAAGGGAACAACGTATGTTGTTATGCGGTCTGACCGATAAAAGATCTTCGTAGAATATGTGGGAACCAATATGGGCATCCAGGTCCCGCTATTGGTTATTGACCGGAGACGTGTCTCGGTCATGTCTACATTGTTCTCGAACCCGTAGGGTCCGCACGCTTAAGGTTTCGATGACAGTTATATTATGAGTTTATGAGTTTTGATGTACCGAAGGAGTTCGGAGTCCCGGATGAGATCGGGGACATGACGAGGAGTCTCGAAATGGTCGAGACATAAAAATCGATATATTGGACGACTATATTCGGACAACGGAAAGGTTCCGAGTGATTCGAGTATTTTTCGGAGTACTGGAGAGTTACGGGAATTCGCCGGGAGAAGTATTGGGCCTTATTGGGCCTAGGGCAGGCCGTGCGCCCCCCCCCCCCCCCCCCCCCCCCCCCCAAGGCCTAGTCCGAATTGGACTAAGGGGAGGGGCTGCGCCCCTTCCTTGTTTCCTACTCCTACTACATGGAAGGACTCCTAGTTGGACTAGGAAAGGGGGAATCCTACTCCCGGTGGGAGTAGGACTCCCCTAGGCGCGCCATAGAGAGGGCCGGCCCTCCCCTCCTCCACTCCTTTATATACGGGGGCAGGGGGAACCCCATAGACACACAAGTTGATCCACGTGATCATATTCTTAGCCGTGTGCGGTGCCCCCTTCCACCATAGTCCTCGATAATATTGTAGCAGTGCTTAGGCGAAGCCCTGCGACGGTAGTACATCAAGATCGTCACCACGCCGTCGTGCTGACGGAACTCTTCCCCGACACTTTGCTGGATCGGAGTCCGGGGATCGTCATCGAGCTGAACGTGTGCTAGAACTCGGAGGTGCCGTAGTTTCGGTGCTTGATCGGTCGGGCCGTGAAGACGTACGACTACATCAACCGCGTTGTCATAACGCTTCCGCTGTCGGTCTACAAGGGTACGTAGATCACACTCTCCCCTCTCGTTGCTATGCATCACCATGATCTTGCGTGTGCGTAGGAATTTTTTTTAAATTACTACGTTCCCCATCAGCTGTATGTTCCAGATGAGCATCAATTAATTTTGGTGCTCTCTGTGATAGCTATATCTTGATCTAGGGTTGCCAGTTGCTGTGCTCTAGGTCATTTGTGATGGCTCTCTGTGGTGGTCATCTTGCTCACTGAACTTGCTACATACATGCTCCTGTGGGTGTTGTTGGCTATATAAGTGTGTGTGTAATTTAACTTGGGTGCTGTTGGCTATCTAAGTGTGTGTGTAATTTAACTTATGCTAGGGTTCTGGGCTGTTAATTTAACTTGGCTGCTCTCTGTATTTGTGGCACTCTAATTGGCTTAGCTATTGGATTTTCTAACTAGTTTTGGTTGCTCAAATGCATAGGTACACCTATGCATTTGTGGTGGCTTTAACTGGGTAAAATCCAATTGGTCTTAGTCATTTGGACAGTGCAAATGATCTGGTCTTGCACTACTGGCTGTTCTGTGTTTGTTGCTGCTGCAGTTTTTCTGCCTATAAGGGATGAATTCGTTCTACCATGCTGCTAGACATTACTAATGTTTGATTAAATAAGCATGGGAAACATTCAGATGTTAACTTCTTTTCCTTCTACCATGCTGCTAGACATTACTAATGGCATGTTCAAGCTTCTTGGCAGCATGTTAATAAATAATATGGCATCTGATTGATCTATGTCAGGTATGTCAGATCTCCAAAACGATATATATATATATATAATATATATATATACTTAGTTACCTATGTTATCTCTAATATGCTTAGTTTCCTATAGGTTAGCTCCAAAATAACTTATGTTAGCACAAAATGATCAAGTTTACATAATAAGCTTATAGTCTTCTTCTTATTCTTCTTCTAGTATTCTTCTAGTGTTCTTCTAGTGTTCTTCTTCTTCTAGTATTCTTCTAGTCTTCTTCTTCTTCTTCTTCTTCTCTTCTTCTTCTTCTTCTAACTTCTTGTTTATCATTTTGCAGATTTGATTTAATTCACAGAAGCTTGCATGGATGGAGTCCTTCTTTTCCATTTGTGTTTTTATTTTGTATCAATGTGAAACTTTTGTGAATTGATGGATAACGGTGTTGGATGAACAATGTGAAACTTTTGTAATATGTAACGATGGAACTATGTGTTGGCTATGTATGTATATATGATGAAACTTGTGTGTTGGATATGATTGTTATATGGATGCTTGTTGTATATATATGTGTTGGATATCTCATATGTGAAATAGTGACCTGAGATTAAGAAAAAAGCGAAAAAAAATTTAACAAAATTGTTACTAATGGCGAACTTCCATGTGGTGCGCCATTAGTATACCAGATACTAATGGCGCACCTGTGGGACACTAATAGCGCACCTGTGGTGCGCCATTACTAAAATATACTAGTGGTGTGGTACTAATGGCGCACCTGTAGTGCGCCATTAGTAAGCCTTTTCCTACTAGTGCCCGGCTTAATAGGGATGATAGACTGCTCATATCAATAAAGAATCCCTTCTTTTCCGGAAGCTCATTTAAAAACAACTCTAAATTTAGGTGAGCTTAGCTTGGAGTAATTTCAGGATGGGTGACCGACTGTGAAGTTGGTCCCAGATGTGGGCGTGTGAGGACAAAGTGCGCAGGAAAGCTAGTGTTGATTTGTGCGGCCGGTCTAGATCGCATCGGTAGTAACGACCAGTAACTGGCGGGTGTGTCCGGGGTGTTACACGCACGTCATCATATTACCCAGGCACATACGGATTGCGTCGAGGAGTAACTCGGCCATAATACTGATCATCACATCCTGGTGGAGTCAAGTCCCCACAACATGGCGGTGCATCGCGCCAGAGTGGGCGGGCTTCGCCTCGATGAGGTGGAGATGCTACACAAGTGAGGACAAAGTACGCAGGAAAGACTAGTATTGATCTGTGGGGCCAGTCTAGATCTCGCCGGCAGTAACAACCAGTAACCGGCGGGTGTGTCCGGGGTGTTACAGACGCGTCATCATATTACCGAGGCGAATATGGATTGCGTCAAGAAGAATTCACTCTCCATAATACTGATCATCGCGCCAGAGTGGGCGGGCTTCGCCTCGATGAGGTGGAGATGCTACACAAGTGAGGACAAAGTACGCAGGAAAGACTAGTATTGATCTGTGGGGCCAGTCTAGATCTCGCCGGCAGTAACAACCAGTAACCGGCGGGTGTGTCCGGGGTGTTACAGACGCGTCATCATATTACCGAGGCGAATATGGATTGCGTCAAGAAGAATTCACTCTCCATAATACTGATCATCACGTCGTGGTGGAGTCAGGTCCCCACAACAGGCGGTGCATCAAGACTAAGTGGGCGAGCTTCGCCTCGATGAGGTGGAGATGCTACAAAGTGAGAAAAAAGTATGCAGAAAGACTAGTATTGATCTGTGGGGCCAGCCTATATCTTGCTGGCAGTAACAACCAGTAAACCGGCGGGTGTGTCCGGGGTGTTACAGACGCGTCATCATATTACCGAGGCGAATATGGATTGCGTCAAGGAGGAGTCACTCGTCCATAATACTAATCATCACGTCGTGGTGGAGTCAGGTCCCCACAACATGGCAGTGTATCAAGACTGAGTAGGCGAGCTTCACCTCGATGAGGTGGAGATGCTACACAACTGAGGGCAAAGTACGCAGGAAAGACTAGTATTGATTTGTGGGGCCAGTCTAGATCTCGCCGGCAGTAACAACCAGTAACCGGCCGGTGTGTCCGGGTGTTACAGACGCGTCATCATATTATCGAGGCGAATATGGATTGCGTCAAGGAGGATTCACTCGTCCATAATACTGATCATCACGTCGTGGTGGAGTCAGGTCCCCACAACATGGCGATGCATCAATACTGAGTGGGCGAGCTTCGCCGGATGAGGTGGAGATGCTACACAATTGAGGAAAAAGTACGCCGGAAAGACTAGTATTGATTTGTGGGGCCAACCTAGATCTTGCCAGCAGTAACAACCAGTAACCGGCGGGTGTGTCCGGGGTGTTACAGACGCGTCATCATATTACCGAGGCGAATATGGATTGCGTCAAGGAGGAGTCACTCGTCCATAATACTAATCATCACGTCGTGGTGGAGTCAGGTCCCCACAACATGGCAGTGCATCAAGACTGAGTAGGCGAGCTTCGCCTCGATGAGGTGGAGATGCTACACAAGTGAGGACAAAGTACACAGAAAGACTAGTATTGATCTGTGGGGCCAGTCTAGATCTCGCCGGCAGTAACAACCAGTAACCAGCGGGTGTGTCCGGGGTGTTACAGACGCGTCATCATATTACCGAGGCGAATATGGATTACGTCAAGGAGGATTCACTCGTCCATAATACTTATCGTCACGTCGTGGTGGAGTCAGGTCCACACAACATGGCGGTGCATCAAGACTGAGTGGCAAGCTTCGCCTCGATGAGGTGGAGATGCTACACAAGTGAGGAAAAAGTGCGCAAGAAAGACTAGTATTGATCTGTGGGGCCAGCCTAGATCTTGCCGGCAGTAACAACCAGTAACCGGCGGGTGTGTCCGGGGTGTTATAGATGCGTCATCATATTACTGAGGCGAATATGGATTGCGTCAAGGAGGAGTCACTTGTCCATAATACTGTCATCGTCACCGTCGTGGTGGAGTCAGGTCCCCACAACATGACGGTGCATCAAGACTGAGTGGGCAAGCTTCGCCTCGACGAGGTGGAGATGCTACACAAGTGATGACAAAGTATGCAGGAAAGACTAGTATGATCTGTGGGGCCAGTCTTGATCTCGCCGGCAGTAACAACCAGTAACCGGCGGGTGTGTCCGGGGTGTTACAGACGCGTTATCATATTACCGAGGAGGATATGGATTGCGTCAAGGAGGAGTCACTCGTCCATAATATTGATCATCACGTCGTGGTGGAGTCGGGTCCCCACAACATGGCGGTGCATCAAGGCTGAGTGGGCGAGCTTCGCCTCGATGAGGTGGAGATGCTACACAAGTGAGGGAAAAGTGCGCAGGAAAGACTAGTATTGATCTGTGGGGCCAGCCTAGATCTCGCCGGCAGTAAACAACCAGTAACCGGCGGGTGTGGTCCGGGGTGTTACAGACGCGTCATCAATATTACCGAGGTGAATAATGGATTGCATCAAGGAGGAGTCACTCGTCATAATAACTGGATCATCACGTCGTGGTGGAAGTCAGGTGTCAGGTTCCCCACAACATGGCGTGCATCAAAAGACTGAGTGGGCGAGCTTTCTCCTCGATGAAGTGGAGATGCACTGAGCTCCGAGCTCCATGCGGGTTGTGGGACGACTAGATGGTTTCAACCCGAGCTGACTTGGAGAGAATCTGATTGTCAGACTATGTGACAGCTGAACTATGCACCATAGCTGCCTTCAACAAGGCTTGAATATGTGGAGGACAAGCCTTATCAAAATACTTCCTCCGTTCCAAATTACTTCGTCGCAGAAATGGATGTAATTTCAAACTAAAATACATCTAGATACATCCATACCTGCGACAAGTAATTCGGAACGGAGGGAGTACTCCGTATCAAGCAAAGACCCGGGGATGACATGAGGAACTATACAAGTTCAGACCCCACAAGCTGCAGGTAAAAACCCTAGCCCTGTTCCCCGGGGAGAGTGTTCTTGCGTACGAGTGTATGAGTACAAATGTTGCGAACCCATACTAGGTGCTGAAGGGGAGCTTCTATAGAGTTCGCTATCCCCCACACATATTATGTTACACGTGAATTGAGATTAGCACTTATACATGGCGACTACTGATAGTAACGGGAGTCTTGATGTTGAGAAATAACGCCAGGTATTATGATAGCAGTAAAGCCAGGTATTATGCTTCTATCGTCCGAGTGAATCTCCATTCGGCTGACTGGCCCGAGAAGCTTTTTATTAATTCGTCGCAGTGTTTACAGGGATGGATGGAAGTTCTCCAGGGTGTCCTAACCAAACATGACGAAAACCTTCGCCATGTTTAGTTGGTATACCAGTACCTAAAGAATGTGGGCTTAGGCCCCTAAGGGCTTCTGATGGGTTTGAATCACTATGGGCCTACCAGGTGGGAGATGACCACGTCAAAGTTGGGTACAATAAGCCGCGGCATCGAACTTGGCACGGCTGGTGCGTGTATGGGCGCGCACCGGACGCGTCGGGCGCTCCGGGTCCGCGGGGTGTGCGTGCGTAGGTGTGCGTGTGTGAGTGCGTGAGCCGGCGCGTGTGTGCGCGGGGCCACGGCGTGCTGTTAGCGAGCAACCAGGAGGGGTAGACCGCGTCGGGCACGCGGGGAGGCCGTGGCGATCGCGTACGGGCATGGTGCGTGGACGCGGCCAGAGTGCGGAGGACGTTGGGAAGTGGGTGAGCGAGTGGGTGCGAGGCGAGACCTAGCATGTCAGTGCTCGCGGGTATATAACCCTGGTTCCCCCTGTAGCTCGTTGACACGGTCGAGTTCATGCTCGAGGAAAGAAAGAAGTGTTCGTGCGCTGGAAAAACTTGTGAGTCCACCACTCTTCTGATCTTCTTCTTCATCCTTCTTTCGGTCGAGCCACGGCAACAGAGAGTGAGCTAGGTGCGAGGGAGAGGAGAGCTAGGGCTAGGGAGAGGAGAGCTAGGGCTAGAGCTGTGCGAGGGAGTGGCAGTTCCAACAATTGGCATCAGAGCCACGTGAAGGTCAGGGCGCGCCGGCGATGTCGATCATGCCCTACGGCAGCGGAGCGGGCGAATCGCTGCCGCAGCTAGTGCCGCAGCTCATCGGCAACAACTACACGGCAGGGCCATCAAGGTCGAGGCGGACCTCGACGCGGCCGGGCTGTGGGAGGCAGTGGTCGTGCCGGAGGACGCGGCGGTGGCCGTCATCGCGAAGAAGGACAAGCCCGCGCGCGCCTACCTCCTCAGTGCCCTCGCAGAGAACTTGCTGCTGCAGGTGGCGTCGAAGAAAACCACGGCGGAGGTGTGGGCGAGCCTCAAGGCCAGGTATGTCGGAGCTGATCACGTGCGGGCGGCTCGGCTGGGCACACTGCGCGAGGAGTTTGACCTCCTGCGCATGGCGGACGCCGAGACCCTGGATGACTTGGCCGGCAGGCTCGGTGGCATGGCGGCGCGCTACGCGGTGTTGGGCTCAACCCTGGAGGACGTTGCTCTTGTCAAGAAACAGCTCGACTCGGTGCCGGACCGCCTGTATGCGGCGGTGGCCGGGATCGAGTAGTTCTGCGAAGTCTACACGATGGCGTTCGAGGATGCGTTGGGGCGGCTGAAGGCCTTCGACGAGAGGCTGCGTCAGCGCGGGCAGGACGGAGGCAGCCATGGCGGCGATCAGTTGATGTTCACTGGGGCGCAGTGGCGGGCGCGGGAGCGGCAGCGAGGCGGAGCTCGGGACGATGATTCGACGGGGCGCGCAGCGAGGCGTCGGGCTTCAGCGGCAATAGACGAGGCCGGTGCTACAAGTGTAGTGAGCGGGGTCACTTCAAACATGATTGCCCGCAGTGGAAGAAGGCACCGCGGGCGAGCGAGCACTGCTGGTGGACGGCGACATCGAGGACGCCGGGTTGCTCTGAGCCGCGGCTTAGGGCGCAAGTATTGGGTGCAATAAGCCGCGGCGTCGAACCTGGCACGGCAGGTGCGTGTATGGGCGCGCACCGGACGCGCCGGGTCAACGGGGTGTGCGTGCGTAGGTGTGCGTGTGTGAGTGCGTGAGCCGGCGCGTGTGTGCGCGGGTCCACGGCGTGCTGTTAGCGAGCAACCAGGAGGGGTAGACCGCGTCGGGCGCACGGGGAGGCCGTGGCGATCGCGTACGGGCGCGGTGCGTGGACGCGGCCAGAGCGCGGCCGTGGGGAAGTGGGTGGGTGAGTGGGTGCGAGGAGAGACCTGGCATGTCAGTGCTCGCGGGTATATAACCCTGGTTCCCCCCCTGTAGCTCGTTGACACGGTCGAGTTTTTGCTCGAGGAAAGAAAGAAGCGTTCGTGCGCTGGAAAAACTTGTGTGTCCACCACTCTTCTGATCTTCTTCTTCCTCCTTTCGGTCGAGCCACGGCAACAGAGAGTGAGCTAGGTGCGAGGGAGAGGAGAGCTAGGGCTAGGGAGTGGCGGTTCCAACAGTCAAATGGCTCCCATTTTTGCTCTTGATTGGTGATGAGGAGAAACTAACGAAAGGCAGGATTTTCTCGGTCTTCTATATTTTTCAAGTTTTATTTATCCAGGCGATTTTTGCAGATCAGGTGCCACGTACCAGAGAGAGGGGATTGTAGAAGAAGAGGAAGAACATCTTCATGTCATCAGGTCAACACCCTTTCATTTATTTTTCCAATTCATTTTTGCTCCCTGCTTTTACTTGTTATTACGGGCCAACTATGAAATTCAAATTGCCCCGTCGGCCCGCTGCGAACGTCCACTCCCCCACACCCCATTCGCAGGCTAACAGGCCCGGTTTTGTTTTAGAGGGCAAATATTCTGCAGACCCGGTTAAGGCACTCTCTGATGGATTGCACGAACTGAAAGCACAATTGTCTCAAAAAAAAAACGAACTGAATAGCACAAGAAAGTTGGGACAGGTTTCTTCCAAAAAAAAAAGTTGGGGAAAGAAGCTGATATGGAAACAGAGCTCTTCTTCTCCAATCCATCAAATCAGCCACAAAAAAAAGAGAGCCAAGGGGAGGGGAGGGATGGCAGATCTGGGACAAGATCCAAAGCAAAAGAGATCAACTACTGGGAAGAAAGAAAAACATGTGGAAATAGAACTTATGAAACTGATGCTTTGTTCATCCAAACACACACATGGAGAAAAAGGGTGGGGAGAAAAGATAGGGGCGCTGAGCATATTTCTCTGGACAAACACTGCATTGTTGAGACTGGTTCTTCTTCTAGCTAGAAAGATGATAAAAAGCTAAGGTGATGTGACCACAGATAGATGTTTTGTTATACAGCAAGGGGAAGAGGATGCTCTGTTTCCTTGTGAAGAGTTTTGCAAAAGCACTGCAAAGGAAATGATGTTCCAGTGTCTTATTATAGGCCTAGTGTAAAAAGGACAAAGTACCGGAATGATCATTCACGATTTAGTAAAATATTACGTACACCATGCCCATAGCACTCGGTCCATAAGAGTCAGAAACAGTTGGATAATAAGCACCTGAAAAATGGCAGATAATACTCAATAACTATGTCTCCAAGCACATATCACAATTTGCTCCTACTCTATCTATGTATCTATATAGTTTTTACAGGCAACACTGCCCCCCTCCAGCGATTAGATCATATCGGACTGGGAATGATATTGAAACCAGATATCTTCCATGAGCTCACTTCTGTGGAACAAAATTCAGTGGTCCGTAGCATAACCGAACATGCAGTAATAGGTCTATCGTCAGTTATCCTCCAAATCATCAGCCACATGTAATGTTGACCAGGAACAACGATGGAGACCAGGCTTTCAACTCAACTGAAGTCCACGAACAATCTCCTGCTCAAAGGCATGGCCTGAAATATAGAGCAACAGAAGTCACATTAAGTAATCTTCATCGCAGTAATACCTTCCTAGTGATAAAGAGATTTGTTACATTTGGGCAGAAGCAAAGGAATTGTTCTTCAAAACAAAAAGAAAAACGCAGGAAGTGGATGCTTACCCATTCAGCAAGGGTAGGCTCAGCTCTGCTAAGTCTCCGTCCTAAGCGTTTCTTTCCTGTGATAACCTCCACTATGACAACACCAAAGCTGAAAACATCTGACTTGATAGTGCTTCGAACAATCCTTGCGTCTTGGCAACATACTCAGGTGTACCCATCACTCTAGTTGGAACATGAGTATTGTCACCAGGTGGACCTAACTTTTCCAAGCCAAAGTTAGACAACTTGGGATGACATTCCTCGGCAAGCAAAATGTTCCCACTTTTCACATCACCGTGTATCTCTGGTGGGTTGCAGTTAACATGCAAGTGCTTCAGGCCTTCAGCCGCTCCAGCAAGTTTGTTTATTCTTGTATTCCAATCGAGCGCCTTCTTATGTGGGGAAAGATCTAGATGAAATACAAAACAGAATTCTGCTTAAACAAACTTTTGCTTATTAAGCAACAAATTAAGGAAGCAGAGAACAGAATTATTAGTATATTGTGTAGTTTAGTACCATACCGAAAATATGTTTTTCCAATGAGCCCAAAGGCATATATTGATAAATCAAAATTCTATGATCATCCTCGGCGCAAAAGCCACCAAGCTTTAGAATGGTTTGGGTGATAAATCCTGCTCAACGCCATAGCTCCTGTGCAGAAATCTTTCTTCCCGTGCAATCCATTGGGGTTGAGAACCTTGATAGCTACCTGTGACAGCACCATACAAGCGAATCATATACTACACCATCTCCTCAGAAAAAACAACCTCAGTAACCCATAGCATGAAATCGGTCGACCACATTAAAAATATGAAATGAAATGCTATGGCTGTTCTTGACATACAAAAATTACAAGTGTGTGTAGAATCTTGAAGTAAAATACCAAGTCATTTTTTTGCAGTAAAAAAAAGTCTTAAAGTAAAAAGTCTTATATTGTGTTAAGATTAGTTGTATCTGGATACTAGAGATGTAGGGGCAGTTGGCCACCTGCACAATATGCTTGCTATCTCTGTAGCAATACAAAATTAAAACCGAACAACTTTTAATTAAACTGACTTACATTGCACGTTTTGTGTGCACATCAGAGGGCTTGCAGTTAGTTTATAGGATGGAAGATGGTAAAAATATTTGTATATTAACAATATGATCAATATGTAAACTTGATATGTTTTTTTTGTTCCAATATGCTGCTGCACTTCGAAGATAATACTGAGAGGAAAAGGAAAGGTAGCAACAGCACGCAAGAAACATGCAAACATATTCAATAATCTCACACAAACCAAACATATGCTTGTTATGATACACCCGAAGTTCAATCAGCCCTAAAATGTCTTATATCACTTGTTGAACTCAGTTTAACATGTGATCATACTGTCATTCATGTGAACTGTCTATTGTAGAAGGAAAATATCTTCCAGCTTAACATGGCTCAATAATTGAACTGTCTATTGAAGTATAGAGCACATGAACTTACATTATTGCCATCTAGCAGCACACCTTTGTACACCTTAGCGGACCTGCCTTCTCCGAGGAAGTGATCTCTCCGGAAGCCTAATGTCGCCGCATTTATCTCCTGAAATGTGAATGACAGGTGATGGGTATCCAGAGCAGGGCTTGAGATATCTGCAGAAATAAAAAACCAGCGTAGTTGTCACTTGTCAGGGATGGAAGAGCCTAAACGCATCCATTGTCCAAATAACTCCAAGTATGCAACAACAATAAGGACCAGCGTAGTTTACCTTGAAAACTTTCTGTTCCCAGCATCTTCTTCTTCTCGAAGAGGACCAAATTGGTGAAGTCTAGAGTTCGCTTTGTCCCACCGAGAATCTCGGCAGCACCGTAGATAATATGCTTCAAGATATTGCCCCGTTCCATGAGGGGGGACTTGCCGATCTCCAGAACAAGTAATCGCCTGGCTTCGTTCGGGGAGGTGGGGGCGGCTTGCCTGAGAGGCCCAGATGAGATGCAGGCGCCCTGCCCCACAGGAGGCGCAGGGGAGGGGTCTTGCTGAGGACTGGAGCTCCTCACCGGAAGAGCAGGCGCAGGGGAGGGGTCTTGTTGAGGCAGACTGGAGCTCCTCACCGGAAGAGCAGGCGGAGCGGAGAGCAGGCGCAGGGGAGGGGTCTTGTTGAGGCAGACTGGAGCCCCTCACCGGAAGAGCAGGCGCAGGTGCCGAGGCGGCCCGAACAGGAGCCGGGGAGAAGGAGGCGGCCCCGGCCACCATCTTCCTCCTCTTGCTTGAACTGGCGACGCCTTGCTCCCCGATCTTCCTCTTGTTGATGGGATTGGCGACGCCGGGCGCGTCCCTCCCTCCGTGCGGACTCACGTAGATCTTGCACAAGGACAATCCGTCGCCGCCTTGGCGCGCCTCTTCCTCGCCGACGAGGATGAGCTCTTGCATCATGAACCCCGTACCGATCTTCTCCCCGTGCGACCCCAGCTCGGTGTATAAGAAGGTGCGGCGAGTACCTTGAATCGCCTCGGAGACGAGCGGCACCGGGGCTCGATCCGACCTCCAGAACCCCCCGAGGACGCTCCTCCTCTCTCTGTAGTCGCCCGCCGTCTTCGCGCGGACCACGCTCAGGAAGTAGAGGGCCGACGAGCCGTCGGAGGCGGTGGCAGGCGCGTGCGACTCCAGGAGTTGTCGCGGGTTGTAGCCGTATATGTCCACATCGAGGAGGATGTACGGCGGGAGCATCCATGCGGGGTCGCCCCTTCGCCCAGAGGCGGAGCACCCCGAGCAGCTCCAGGTGGCCGGCGTCTCGCCGGCGGCGGCACGGCCCCTGGAGGCGGCAGGAGGGGGCCTGCCGCGGCGGGCGCCTGCCTCCCTCGGTTGATTTCCATGCCAGATTGCTGTTGGTTGCGGTTGGGATTTGGGTTTGGTTGCGGTTGGTTTTGGCGGCTGGGCGGTATTTGAAGGTGGGGCGAGGAGGACGAGGGAGGCGGCTGCGGGAAATTCGATCTCTGTCGGTCTCTGTCTCAAGTTAACTGAAGAAGAAAGTTCAGACGAGGGACAGAGGAATTGGGTGTCCCAACTTAACTGAACTGAAGTAAAAAAAAACCTGGTTCAGAGTTCAGAACTCAGAAGCTAAGGCAGAAGTCTGGTTCAGAGCTCAAAGGAGTTGGATGAATATATCTGTACAGAGAAGAGAAGATGCTATGGCGCCAACGCGCTCGAGTCACTACTATCAGAGAGGGGGAACAAATCACCATATGTATTTTCAACGAAAAGCCGCATGTCGACAGAGGGAAAATAAGATCAGGGAAACTAAAAGATGCAGAGGGGAACTTGGTTCAGGAAAAGAAGCAGATTGAGGAAATGGCAACAGATTTATTTATTTTTCAAGAAATTATGCGAAACTGATGATACTGCTGAACCTGATGTTGCGGCTGCCGTTGCGGGACGGGGGAAGCAAACAGCTCTGTCTCAAGCTGATTGAAGAAGAGATTTCAGATGAGGGACAGAGGAATTTGGTGTCTCAACTTAACTGAAGAAGAAATTTCAGAAGAGGGACAGAGGAATTGGGTGTCTCAACTTAACTGAAAAAGAGATTCCAGATCAGGGACAGAGGAATTGTCTCATCTCAACTTAACTGAACTGAAGAATCAGGGTAAATGTTAACAACCCAGCTATGATTCAAAGGTTGCAAGCCATTGATGGAGGAATTGGAAGCTAACCTAATGGAATTCGTACAGGAATAGGAAAGCGGAGAAGACGACACCACGCCAAGCTGAGGCCGAAGCCCTTCCATTCGTCCCCGTCTTCAGATGCCTTTCTGTTCTATTTGTACTCATCTCATGTAGTAGTTTGCTGGCAGGCCCGGGCCCAAGAGGCGCCCCTCTGTACGGCCCAGCTACAGAGAGTGAGGCCGCTGACATTCCCTCTTCCTTAAATTTCGGCTTGCCCTCAAGCCGACTCAATGTGGAAACCACCGGGATCCCATGGTACTTGATGCTTCATGACTTCGCCAAGGTGGCGGTGGGTGCCGTAGTTGAGGCGGAACTTGGCGAGGTTGAGGTAGCAAACGACGCCGACTTGCTCAAGGAAGTAGTCGTCGCTGATGTTCACTTGGTCACAGAAAGCATCGAGGTAATAGTGTTGGTTGACAGAGACGTTGTCAGAGCATGGTTATGGCAGCGGCCGTGGTAGTAGGTTGGAGCTACAACATTCCTCCTTCCTATTACTTCAGCTTGAGTGAAAAGTCCGAAGAAATAGAGAAGGGCCCAGATGCCTGGATCCCCTGACAACTTGCCTTGACAAAACTCCACACTGCAGGAGCTCCATATGGCAACATAATCAAGGAACTGAAATGCCCGTGGAACAACGAGGAACACCCAGAAGCACATGACGGTCCATACGCCATCGGTAACAACAACATATGCAACAGGAATCCATACACTGTCACCAGGATCCAAAGTCAGCATCTCAGCAGGAGAGCACTCGGCCATGGATTGCAGATATGTATTGTCAGGAACAGAGCACGCGTAGCATTAGTCAGCTTGGATACTGATAATGATATTGAAACCAGATATCTTCCATGAGCTCACTTCTGTGGAACAAAATTCAGTGGTCCGTAGCATAACCGAACATGCAGTAATAGGTCTATCGTCAGTTATCCTCCAAATCATCAGCCACATGTAATGTTGACCAGGAACAACGATGGAGACCAGGCTTTCAACTCAACTGAAGTCCACGAACAACTGAGAGGTCGAACACAAATAGTTGCAGTTATATCAATGCTAGCTAGGTATTTGGTACCAGCATTTGTTTGCTGTCCAGGATCCCACGGCAATGCCAAGAAAGCAGCAAACAAAGGTGTGGATCACCTCGTACTCAGAGATGAGGCTACACACTGAAGCAATGGTGACGAAGTAGCTTTGGTAATCAGGCATGTTGGCAATGCGCTCCAGAGAAAGATGTATGTGCATGTCATGAAGAA
Organism: Triticum urartu; assembly: GCF_003073215.2. Lineage (NCBI taxonomy): Eukaryota > Viridiplantae > Streptophyta > Magnoliopsida > Poales > Poaceae > Triticum > Triticum urartu. The sequence continues at coordinate 89,279,339 of NC_053025.1, read as the reverse complement.
TAAAATATGTTGGTGTTGCTTCGAACAATCCTTGCGTCTTGGCAACATCTGGGCATGCTAAGTCAAGCAACCATGCAATTTCCACTTGGTGTTTTTCAGCATATTGGATCATCCTGAAGAAAAAACATGAAGAATAAGCTCATAAATTCCCAGCAATTGCGAAATAAATTCTGGGAAGCACAAGAAGATATACTTGAAATTGGGGTACTGGCTTAATAAAATTGGAGTACTGGCTTGCTGAAATCCAGCCCGACTAATCCTAAGTGGAAATTCATCTGCTGCTGCGTGGAGGGTGGCGCTCCCGGCTAAGTGGAAATCCCCCCGGCTTCTCGCTGGAGGTGAATCGATCCTGCAAATAATTGGTACTCGAGGACCAATGGGGCGAGACAGGGAAGCAAATCTTCAGTGCCGAGGGGGAAGAGCAGCAAACCGGGTGACCATCTTGGTGGCTGGAGGCGCAGCTCCCGGTGGCGCGCCACCACGCCGGCATTCAAGATGAGGGGGGAGCGACGGCGCGGTGGTCGTCGTGGGGCGAGTCGGCGTGGACGGCGCGGTGGCCAGGGAGAGCGCGGAGAGGCAAGGCGGGGGCGGGGGCTGGAGCTGGGCGCGCAGAGAGACGGCGGCCAGCCAGCAAGGTGGAGGTCAGCCGCGGCGCCGTGTGGGGTGGGGAAAGGGGACAAAGGTGAGGGAGCCTGATCCTCTAACATGCTACAATGTTCTTCTTGTGTAAAAAAGTGAAGGGAAGTCAGGGAGCTTATGAATTGAAATTGAGTTATTTCGAAAAAGGTGAAATTAATTTTTTTTAAATGAATTAATATGAGTCTTCTCAAATTGAAATTGGTATTTTAGAAATTGAAATTGGTCTTTTCAAAGTTGAAATGAGCATTGTTCATGGGCTACGAGTGGAGGAAAGTCGGGTTACTCTAGCTTACCCGACTTTCCTTCGAATGATAGAGAATCGAGGGGACTCGTCGGCGCTCGCTGATCTCGACAGGGGAGCGCTAGATCGAAGGGCAAGGGATGGATCGGCCCTCCTCCCGCATTGGCACGAAGAAGGCTGGCTCGTCCAGCTTGGTGATAGTGAAGATGGCGGAGGCGATGGGGAAGTTGGACGTTGCAGAGGAGGAGGCAACTCCCTTATTTATGGATGATGTACGGATCGGGGCAAAATATAATTGGCTGGTGGAAGGGAAGATTTTGTACCGTAATTTGTCCCGTATACAGACGATCTTCGTGCCCTCCGCCCGTCTTGGGGAAACCCTAGAGGTCTTGTTTTTCGTCCGCTAGGAGAGAACATGCCTGTCGCTGAATTCGAAACCCTGTGTGACATGGACACGGTTTGGGAAGGATCGTCATGGCACGTGAGCAAGCACGCGGTGATCCTGGATAAATTTGAAGAATGCATGCGCCCATCATAACTCAAATTTGATAAACTTCAGATTTGGGCAAGAGTGATTATTCTTCCTTATAATCTGAGGAACGGCACTTGGGGTCTTTCGATCGCCTAGCAAATTGATAAGGAAGCAAAAGTTGTGCCAATTCATCTGGTGGGTGCTTAGAGTCACAATTGATGTGTAAAAACCCTTGAGGATATGTATTTTTTTTATTTGACACTGAGAAACGACAAGGATTGGTATGATATACAATATGAGTAACTTCCCCACTTCTGTTTTCCATGTGGTCGTTTGGGACATTCAGATTTAGTATGTCCAACATCGGGTGCTAGAGATGATGATGGAAATCTTCTGTTCAAAAAATGGTTTAAGAGCGCGGATGAACGGAGGAAAGCGTGATTTGGGGAGAAATCTTCGGGCAACCAGCAGAGTTCATGGCATAGTAGGCGAGAGGTGTCAATTCAGAGGTGACGTCCGCTCCGTAGAAGAATCAATGAACAAGCGCAAGGGAGGACCTCGGCAGCTAAAATTCTTCAACATTTTTAAAATATGTGGTCAACATTTTTTCTGTACACGTTTAACATTCTTCAAATGTTTGATCGACATTTTTCAAATACTTACTCATCATTTTTTAAATACTTGATTAACATTTTTATATACATGATCCAATTATTTCATCATTTTTTAATACTTGGTCAATATTTTTTTCTATAAACATTTAACATTTTTCTAATACTTGCTCAACATGATAAAAAAATTCATCATGTTTTTATACATGGTGAAATTTCTTTCTATACACACTTATCATTTTTCAAATACTTGTTCAATATTTTCTCAAATGGTTGATTAAAAAATTTATATGCATGATAAAAATTCATCTTTTTTTAATACATGGTCAATATTTTTTCTATACACATTAAACATTTTCCAAATGCATGATTCACATTTTTTGAAATGTTTTATGTAAAGTATTTTGTAATATAAAATATCTAGAAATATAAAGAAAGTAAAACAAAACAAAAAACCTAAAAAAACAACGAGAATATGGCATGTGGCCTGGTACAGACCCCAAGGCGAGTGTGTTAAGCTAAATGTTGATGCCTCCTTTGTATCTGCTTTGGGATCAGCATGGGCAGGGGCAGTCACCAGAGATAGCACCGGTTCAGTTCTTTTCTCTGTAGGCCGCCACTTTCATATGTGTATTGATGTAGAGGAAGCTGAAGCAAACGCTCTGCTGCTGGGCCTCAAGTGTTTGCGAGACATAAACAAGGTTCAGGTACAGGTGGAATCAGATTGTGCTGCCGTCGTTGCGGCTGTGAATGCAAAAGAAAGAAACAACACTAAGTGGTGGGCTACTTATGAAGAAGCAAAGACTCTAATGCGGGAGTTTAGTTTGTGCATGGTGAGTAAAATTGAAAAAAGAGTGCAACGTGCCAGCACATGAGATAGCAGGTAATGCTAGAGCTCATGGAGATTTTTATATACTGCAGAATGTGCCACCGAATGTCTTTCATATAATTGAGAATGACTGTAAACTTGCTATGAATAAATGAAAGAGCTCTCTTTTCCCCTTCAAAAAAGAATATGGCATGTGGCCAGTGGTAAGCTCTGGAGTAATTTAGGTGTGCTTAGCTTGGAGTAATTTCAGGATAGGTGACCGACTGTGAAGTTGGTCCCAGATGCGGGCGTGTGAGGACAAAGTGCGCAGGAAAGCTAGTGTTGATTTGTGCGGCCGGTCTAGATCGCATCGGTAGTAACGACCAGTAACTGGCGGGTGTGTCCGGGGTGTTACACGCACGTCATCATATTACCAAGGCACATACGGATTGCGTCGAGGAGTCACTCGGCCATAATACTGATCATCACATCCTGGTGGAGTCAAGTCCCCACAACATGGCGGTGCATCGCGCCAGAGTGGGCGGGCTTCGCCTCGATGAGGTGGAGATGCTACACAAGTGAGGACAAAGTACGCAGGAAAGACTAGTATTGATCTGTGGGGCCAGTCTAGATCTCGCCGGCAGTAACAACCAGTAACCGGCGGGTGTGTCCGGGTGTTACAGACGCGTCATCATATTACCGAGGCGAATATGGATTGCGTCAAGAAGAATTCACTCTCCATAATACTGATCATCACGTCGTGGTGGAGTCAGGTCCCCACAACAAGGCGGTGCATCAAGACTAAGTGGGCGAGCTTCGCCTCGATGAGGTGGAGATGCTACACAAGTGAGAAAAAGTACGCAGGAAAGACAAGTATTGATCTGTGGGGCCAGCCTATATCTTGCTGGCAGTAACAACCAGTAACCGGCGGGTGTGTCCGGGGTGTTACAGACGTGTCATCATATTACCGAGGCGAATATGGATTGCGTCAAGGAGGAGTCACTCGTCCATAATACTAATCATCACGTCGTGGTGGAGTCAGGTCCCCACAACATGCCAGTGCATCAAGACTGAGTAGGCGAGCTTCGCCTCGATGAAGTGGAGATGCTATACAAATGAGGGCAAAGTACGCAGGAAAGACTAGTATTGATTTGTGGGGCCAGTCTAGATCTCACCGGCAGTAACAACCAGTAACCCGCCGGTGTGTCCGGGGTGTTACAGACGCGTCATCATATTATCGAGGCGAATATGGATTGCGTCAAGGAGGATTCACTCGTCCATAATACTGATCATCACGTCGTGGTGGAGTCAGGTCCCCACAACATGGCGATGCATCAATACTGAGTGGGCGAGCTTGGCCACGATGAGGTGGAGATGCTACACAATTGAGGAAAAAGTACGCCGGAAAGACTAGTATTGATTTGTGGGGCCAACCTAGATCTTGGCAGCAGTAACAACCAGTAACCGGCGGGTGTGTCCGGGGTGTTACAGACGCGTCATCATATTACCGAGGCGAATATGGATTGCGTCAAGGAGGAGTCACTCGTCCATAATACTAATCATCACGTCGTGGTGGAGTCAGGACCCCACAACATGGCAGTGCATCAAGACTGAGTAGGCGAGCTTCGCCTCGATGAGGTGGAGATGCTACACAAGTGAGGACAAAGTACACAGGAAAGACTAGTATTGATCTATGGGGCCAGTCTAGATCTCGCCGGCAGTAACAACCAGTAACCAGCGGGTGTGTCCGGGGTGTTACAGACGCGTCATCATATTACCGAGGCGAATATGGATTACGTCAAGGAGGATTCACTCGTCCATAATACTTATCGTCACGTCGTGGTGGAGTCAGGTCCACACAACATGGCGGTGCATCAAGACTGAGTGGTCAAGCTTCGCCTCGATGAGGTGGAGATGCTACACAAGTGAGGAAAAAGTGCGCAAGAAAGACTAGTATTGATCTGTGGGGCCAGCCTAGATCTTGCCGGCAGTAACAACCAGTAACCGGCGGGTGTGTCCGGGGTGTTATAGATGCGTCATCATATTACTGAGGCGAATATGGATTGCGTCAAGGAGGAGTCACTTGTCCATAATACTGATCATCACGTCGTGGTGGAGTCAGGTCCCCACAACATGACGGTGCATCAAGACTGAGTGGGCAAGCTTCGCCTCGACGAGGTGGAGATGCTACACAAGTGATGACAAAGTATGCAGGAAAGACTAGTATTGATCTGTGGGGCCAGTCTTGATCTCGCCGGCAGTAACAACCAGTAACCGGCGGGTGTGTCCGGGGTGTTACAGACGCGTTATCATATTACCGAGGAGGATATGGATTGCGTCAAGGAGGAGTCACTCGTCCATAATATTGATCATCACGTCGTGGTGGAGTCGGGTCCCCACAACATGGCGCTGCATCAAGGCTGAGTGGGCGAGCTTCGCCTCGATGAGGTGGAGATGCTACACAAGTGAGGAAAAAGTGCACAGGAAAGACTAGTATTGATCTGTGGGGCCAGCCTAGATCTCGCTGGCAGTAACAACCAGTAACCGGCGGGTGTGTCCGGGGTGTTACAGACGCGTCATCATATTACCGAGGTGAATATGGATTGCATCAAGGAGGAGTCACTCGTCCATAATACTGATCATCACGTCGTGGTGGAGTCAGGTGTCAGGTCCCCACAACATGGCGGTGCATCAAGACTGAGTGGGCGAGCTTCTCCTCGATGAAGTGGAGATGCTACACACGTGAGGACAAAGTGCGCAGGAAAGACTAGTATTGATCTGTGGGGCCAGTCTAAATCTCGCTGGCAGTAACAACCAGTAACCGGCGGGTGTGTCCGGGGTGTTACAGACGCGTCATCATATTACCGAGGTGAATATGGATTGCGTCAAGGAGGAGTCACTCGTCCATAATACTGATCATCACGTCGTGGTGGAGTCAGGTGTCAGGTCCCCACAACATGGCGGTGCATCAAGACTGAGTGGGCGAGCTTCTCCTCGATGAAGTGGAGATGCTACTGAGCTCCGAGCTCCATGCGGGTTGTGGGACGACTAGATGGTTTCAACCCGAGCTGACTTGGAGAGAATCTGATTGTCAGACTATGTGACAGCTGAACTATGCACCATAGCTGCCTTCAACAAGGCTTGAATATGTGGAGGACAAGGCCTTATCAAATACTTCCTCCGTTCCGAATTACTTGTCGCAGGTATGGATGTATCTAGATGTATTTTAGTTTGAAATACATCCATTTCTGCGACGACTAATTTGGAACGGAGGGAGTACTCCGTATCAAGCAAAGACCCGGGGATGACATGAGGAACTATACAAGTTCAGACCCCTCAAGCTGCAGGTAAAAACCCTAGCCCTGTTCCCCGGGGAGAGTGTTCTTGCGTACGAGTGTATGAGTACAAATGTTGCGAACCCATACTAGGTGCTGAAGGGGAGCTTCTATAGAGTTCGCTATCCCCCACACATATTATGTTACACGTGCACTTATACATGGCGACTACTGATAGTAACGGGAGTCTTGATGCTGAGAAATAACGCCAGGTATTATGATAGCAGTAAAGCCAGGTATTATGCTTCTATCGTCCGAGTGAATCTCCATTCGGCTGACTGGCCCGAGAAGCTTTTTATTATTTCGTCGCAGTGTTTACAGGGATGGATGGAAGTTCTCCAGGGTGTCCTAACCAAACATGACGAAAACCTTCGCCATGTTTAGTTGGTATACCAGTACCTAAAGAATGTGGGCTTAGGCCCCTAAGGGCTTCTGATGGGTTTGAATCACTATGGGCCTACCAGGTGGGAGATGACCACGTCAAAGTTGGGTGCAATAAGCCGCGGCATCGAACTTGGCACGGCTGGTGCGTGTATGGGCGCGCACCGGACGCGTCGGGCGCTCCGGGTCCGCGGGGTGTGCGTGCGTAGGTGTGCGTGTGTGAGTGCGTGAGCCGGCGCGTGTGTGCGCGGGGCCACGGCGTGCTGTTAGCGAGCAACCAGGAGGGGTAGACCGCGTCGGGCACGCGGGGAGGCCGTGGCGATCGCGTACGGGCATGGTGCGTGGACGCGGCCAGAGTGCGGAGGACGTTGGGAAGTGGGTGAGCGAGTGGGTGCGAGGCGAGACCTAGCATGTCAGTGCTCGCGGGTATATAACCCTGGTTCCCCCTGTAGCTCGTTGACACGGTCGAGTTCATGCTCGAGGAAAGAAAGAAGTGTTCGTGCGCTGGAAAAACTTGTGTGTTCACCACTCTTCTGATCTTCTTCTTCATCCTTCTTTCGGTCGAGCCACGGCAACAGAGAGTGAGCTAGGTGTGAGGGAGAGGAGAGCTAGGGCTAGGGAGTGGCGGTTCCAACAATTGGCATCAGAGCCACGTGAAGGTCAGGGCGCGCCGGCGATGTCGATCATGCCCTACGGCAGCGGAGCGGGCGAATCGCTGCCGCAGCTAGTGCCGCAGCTCATCGGCAACAACTACACGGCATGGGCCATCAAGGTCGAGGCGGACCTCGACGCGGCCGGGCTGTGGGAGGCGGTGGTCGTGCCGGAGGACGCGGCGGTGGTCGTGCCGGAGGACGCGGCGGTGGCCGTCATCGCGAAGAAGGACAAGCCCGCGCGTGCCTACCTCCTCAGTGCCCTCGCAGAGAACTTGCTGCTGCAGGTGGCGTCGAAGAAAACCACGGCGGAGGTGTGGGCGAGCCTCAAGGCCAGGTATGTCGGAGCTGATCACGTGCGGGCGGCTCGGCTGGGCACACTGCGCGAGGAGTTTGACCTCCTGCGCATGGCGGACGCCGAGACCCTGGATGACTTGGCCGGCAGGCTCGGTGGCATGGCGGCGCGCTACGCGGTGTTGGGCTCAACCCTGGAGGACGTTGCTCTTGTCAAGAAACAGCTCGACTCGGTGCCGGACCGCCTGTATGCGGCGGTGGCCGGGATCGAGTAGTTCTGCGAAGTCTACACGATGGCGTTCGAGGATGCGTTGGGGCGGCTGAAGGCCTTCGACGAGAGGCTGCGTCGGCGCGGGCAGGACGGAGGCAGCCATGGCGGCGATCAGTTGATGTTCACTGGGGCGCAGTGGCGGGCGCGGGAGCGGCAGCGAGGCGGAGCTCGGGACGATGACGACGGGGCGCGCAGCGAGGCGTCGGGCTTCAGCGGCAACAGACGAGGCCGGTGCTACAAGTGTAGTGAGCGGGGTCACTTCAAACATGACTGCCCGCAGTGGAAGAAGGCACCGGCGGGCGAGCGAGCACTGCTGGTGGACGGCGACGTCGAGGACGCCGGGTTGCTCTGAGCCGTGGCTTAGGGCGCAAGTGTTGGGTGCAATAAGCCGCGGCGTCGAACCTGGCACGGCAGGTGCGTGTATGGGCGCGCACCGGACGCGCCGGGTCCACGGGGTGTGCGTGCGTAGGTGTGCGTGTGTGAGTGCGTGAGCCGGCGCGTGTGTGCGCGGGGCCACGGCGTGCTGTTAGCGAGCAACCAGGAGGGGTAGACCGCGTCGGGGGCACGGGGAGGCCGTGGCGATCGCGTACGGGCGCGGTGCGTGGACGCGGCCAGAGCACGGCCGTGGGGAAGTGGGTGGGTGAGTGGGTGCGAGGAGAGACCTGGCATGTCAGTGCTCGCGGGTATATAACCCTGGTTCCCCCCCTGTAGCTCGTTGACACGGTCGAGTTTTTGCTCGAGGAAAGAAAGAAGCGTTCGTGCGCTGGAAAAACTTGTGTGTCCACCACTCTTCTGATCTTCTTCTTCCTCCTTTCGGTCGAGCCACGGCAACAGAGAGTGAGCTAGGTGCGAGGGAGAGGAGAGCTAGGGCTAGGGAGTGGCGGTTCCAACAGTCAAATGGCTCCCATTTTTGCTCTTGATTGGTGATGAGGAGAAACTAACGAAAGGCAGGATTTTCTCGGTCTTCTATATTTTTCAAGTTTTATTTATCCAGGCGATTTTTGCAGATCAGGTGCCACGTACCAGAGAGAGGGGATTGTAGAAGAAGAGGAAGAACATCTTCATGTCATCAGGTCAACACCCTTTCATTTATTTTTCCAATTCATTTTTGCCCCCTGCTTTTACTTGTTATTACGGGCCAACTATGAAATTCAAATTGCCCCGTCGGCCCGCTGCGAACGTCCACTCCCCCACACCCCATTCGCAGGCTAACAGGCCCGGTTTTGTTTTAGAGGGCAAATATTCTGCAGACCCGGTTAAGGCACTCTCTGATGGATTGCACGAACTGAATAGCACAATTGTCTCAAAAAAACGAACTGAATAGCACAAGAAAGTTGGGACAGGTTTCTTCCAAAAAAAAAGTTGGGGAAAGAAGCTGATATGGAAACAGAGCTCTTCTTCTCCAATCCATCAAATCAGCCACAAAAAACAGAGAGCCAAGGGGAGGGGAGGGATGGCTGATCTGGGACAAGATCCAAAGCAAAAGAGATCAACTGTTAAGGCAGCAGCATGGTTAAGGCATCGAGGTAATAGTGTTGTTTGACAGAGACGTTGTCAGAGCATGGTTAAGGCAGCGGCCGTGGTAGTAGGTTGGAGCTACAACATTCCTCCTTCCTATTACTTCAGCTTGAGTGAAAAGTCCGAAGAAATAGAGAAGGGCCCAGATGCCTGGATCCCCTGACAACTTGCCTTGACAAAACTCCACACTGCAGGAGCTCCATATGGCAACATAATCAAGGAACTGAAATGCCCGTGGAACAACGAGGAACACCCAGAAGCACATGACGGTCCATACGCCATCGGTAACAACAACATATGCAACAGGAATCCATACACTGTCACCGGGATCCAAAGTCAGCATCTCAGCAGGAGAGCACTCGGCCATGGATTGCAGATATGTATTGTCAGGAACAGAGCACGCGTAGCATTAGTCAGCTTGGATACTGATAATGATATTGAAACCAGATATCTTCCATGAGCTCACTTCTGTGGAACAAAATTCAGTGGTCCGTAGCATAACCGAACATGCAGTAATAGGTCTATCGTCAGTTATCCTCCAAATCATCAGCCACATGTAATGTTGACCAGGAACAACGATGGAGACCAGGCTTTCAACTCAACTGAAGTCCACGAACAACCGAGAGGTCGAACACAAATAGTTGCAGTTATATCAATGCTAGCTAGGTATTTGGTACCAGCATTTGTTTGCTGTCCAGGATCCCACGGCAATGCCAAGAAAGCAGCAAACAAAGGTGTGGATCACCTCGTACTCAGAGATGAGGCTACACACTGAAGCAATGGTGATGAAGTAGCTTTGGTAATCAGGCATGTTGGCAATGCGCTCCAGAGAAAGATGTATGTGCATGTCATGAAGAATAAAATATGTTGGTGTTGCTTCGAACAATCCTTGCGTCTTGGCAACATCTGGGCATGCTAAGTCAAGCAACCATGCAATTTCCACTTGGTGTTTTTCAGCATATTGGATCATCCTGAAGAAAAAACATGAAGAATAAGCTCATAAATTCCCAGCAAATGCGAAATAAATTCTGGGAAGCACAAGAAGATATACTTGAAATTGGGGTACTGGCTTAATAAAATTGGAGTACTGGCTTGTTGAAATCCCAGCCCGACTAATCCTAAGTGGAAATTCATCTGCTGCTGCGTGGTGGGTGGCGCTCCCGGCTAAGTGGAAATCCCCCCGGCTTCTCGCTGGAGGTGAATCGATCCTGCAAATAATTGGTACTCGAGGATCAACGGGGGGAGACTGGGAAGCAAATCTTCAGTGCCGAGGGGGAAGAGCAGCAAACCGGGTGACCATCTTGGTGGCTGGAGGCGCAGCTCCCGGTGGCGCGCCACCACGCCGGCATTCAAGATGAGGGGGGAGCGACGGCGCGGTGGTCGTCGTGGGGCGAGTCGGCGTGGACGGCGCGGTGGCCAGGGAGAGCGCGGAGAGGCAAGGCGGGGGCGGGGGCGGGGGCTGGAGCTGGGCGCGCAGAGAGACGGCGGCCAGCCAGCAAGGTGGAGGTCAGCCGCGGCGCCGTGTGGGGTGGGGAAAGGGGACAAAGGTGAGGGAGCCCGATCCTCTAACATGCTACAATGTTCTTCTTGTGTAAAAAAGTGAAGGGAAGTCAGGGAGCTTATGAATTGAAATTGAGTTATTTCGAAAAAGGTGAAATTAATTTTTTAAAAATGAATTAAAATGAGTCTTCTCAAATTGAAATTGGTATTTTAGAAATTAAAATTGGTCTTTTCAAAGTTGAAATGAGCATTGTTCATGGGCTACGAGTGGAGGAAAGTCAGGTTACTGTAGCTTACCCCGGCGGCCAGCCAGCAAGGTGGAGGTCAGCCGCGGCGCCGTGTGGGGTGGGGAAAGGGGACAAAGGTGAGGGAGCCCGATCCTCTAACATGCTACAATGTTCTTCTTGTGTAAAAAAGTGAAGGGAAGTCAAGGGAGCTTATGAATTGAAATTGAGTTATTTCGAAAAAGGTGAAATTAATTTTTTTTAAATGAATTAAATGAGTCTCTCAAATTGAATTGGTATTTTAGAATTGAAATTGGTCTTTTCAAAGTTGAAATGAGCATTGTTCATGGGCTACCGAGTGGAAGGAAAGTCAGGTTACTGTAGCTTACCCGACTTTCCTTCGAATGATAGAGAATCGAGGGGACTCATCGGCGCTCGCTGATCTCGACAGGGGAGCGCTAGATCGAAGGGCAAGGGATGATCGGCCCTCCTCCCGCATTGGCACGAAGAAGGCTGGCTCGTCCAGCTTGGTGATAGTGAAGATGGCGGAGGCGATGGGGAAGTTGGACGTTACAGAGGAGGAGGCAACTCCCTTATTGATGGATGATGTATGGATCGGGGCAAAATATAATTGGCTGGTGGAAGGAAAGATTTGTACCGTAATTTGTCCCCCGTATACAGACGATCTTCGTGCCCTCCGCCCGTCTTGGGGAAACCCTAGAGGTCTTGTTTTTCGTCCGCTAGGAGAGAACATGCCTGTCGCTGAATTCGAAACCCTGTGTGACATGGACACGGTTTGGGAAGGATCGTCATGGCACGTGAGCAAGCACGCGGTGATCCTGGATAAATTTGAAGAATGCATGCGCCCATCATAACTCAAATTTGATAAACTTCAGATTTGGGCAAGAGTGATTATTCTTCCTTATAATCTGAGGAACGGCACTTGGGGTCTTTCGATCGCCTAGCAAATTGATAAGGAAGCAAAAGTTGTGCCAATTCATCTGGTGGGTGCTTAGAGTCACAATTGATGTGTAAAAACCCTTGAGGATATGTATTTTTTTTATTTGACACTGAGAAACGACAAGGATTGGTATGATATACAATATGAGTAACTTCCCCACTTCTGTTTTCCATGTGGTCGTTTGGGACATTCAGATTTAGTATGTCCAACATCGGGTGCTAGAGATGATGATGGAAATCTTCTGTTCAAAAAATGGTTTAAGAGCGCGGATGAACGGAGGAAAGCGTGATTTGGGGAGAAATCTTCGGGCACCAGCAGAGTTCATGGCATAGTAGGCGAGAGGTGTCAATTCAGAGGTGACGTCCGCTCCGAAGAAGAATCAATGAACAAGTGCAAGGGAGGACCTCGGCAGCTAAAATTCTTCAACATTTTTAAAATATGTGGTCAACATTTTTTCTGTACACGTTTAACATTCTTCAAATGTTTGATCGACATTTTTCAAATACTTACTCATCATTTTTTAAATACTTGATTAACATTTTTATATACATGATCCAATTATTTCATCATTTTTTAATACTTGGTCAATATTTTTTTCTATAAACATTTAACATTTTTCAAATACTTGCTCAACATGATAAAAAAATTCATCATGTTTTTATACATGGTGAAATTTCTTTCTATACACACTTATCATTTTTCAAATACTTGTTCAATATTTTCTCAAATGGTTGATTAAAAAATTTATATGCATGATAAAAATTCATCTTTTTTTAATACATGGTCAATATTTTTTCTATACACATTAAACATTTTCCAAATGCATGATTCACATTTTTTGAAATGTTTTATGTAAAGTATTTTGTAATATAAAATATCTAGAAATATAAAGAAAGTAAAACAAAACAAAAAACCTAAAAAAACAACGAGAATATGGCATGTGGCCTGGTACAGACCCCAAGGCGAGTGTGTTAAGCTAAATGTTGATGCCTCCTTTGTATCTGCTTTGGGATCAGCATGGGCAGGGGCAGTCACCAGAGATAGCACTGGTTCAGTTCTTTTCTCTGTAGGCCGCCACTTTCATATGTGTATTGATGTAGAGGAAGCTGAAGCAAACGCTCTGCTGCTGGGCCTCAAGTGTTTGCGAGACATAAACAAGGTTCAGGTACAGGTGGAATCAGATTGTGCTGCCGTCGTTGCGGCTGTGAATGCAAAAGAAAGAAACAACACTAAGTGGTGGGCTACTTATGAAGAAGCAAAGACTCTAATGCGGGAGTTTAGTTTGTGCATGGTGAGTAAAATTGAAAAAAGAGTGCAACGTGCCAGCACATGAGATAGCAGGTAATGCTAGAGCTCATGGAGATTTTTATATACTGCAGAATGTGCCACCGAATGTCTTTCATATAATTGAGAATGACTGTAAACTTGCTATGAATAAATGAAAGAGCTCTCTTTTCCCTTCAAAAAAGATATGGCATGGCCAGTGGTAAGCTGCGCGATGGGCCGACCCAATATGGAGCTCGCCTTTAGCGAGACTTCCTCTCGTCTTGCTTTAGGTGAGACATATCAACGCCTGATGAAGAAGAAAGGGTGTCGACGCACTCAAGTATTCTTGGCATAGTTTTTTTTTTTGAGAATCACTCTTGGCATAGGTTTTTTTTTTGTGCATGCGTAGGTTAGGGAGTGCAGCTGCCTAGTTAGCGGCATGGGTTTTGTCCATGGACAAATAGGGCTGACCTTAGAGCATGGCTAGGGAGTGCGGCTGCCTAGGGCCCTGCACAAGCAGGAGCCTATACCCTATGCATATCACTCTAGAAGACTAGCCAAGACACCATTTGCATCATATTCTCTATGGAAAGCACGTCACCGACATCTCCTCTTGTTCTAGTTCATCTTCTTTTCTCAATTCTTTTCCAATTAATCGACACAAGTCCCAAAAGATTAGGATCCCAAGTGGTGTAACCGATGAATTTTTTTAGCTGTATGAATCTCGGCATTGATACTTTCAGACGATAACTACCCCAAGACGACAAGCCCTCAGTGGGCAGAGTGATAATGGACCACAACTAAGCCGTTTGCAATAGCGATTGAGCTTTGCTAAGTGCAACGTTAAGTGTAGACGGCAGGTGTGGCTGGGAGCGGCTATGCGCCTCCCGCGGTGAGCCCTACCACGGCTCGCTTGCAGAGCAACACGTATTGCCCCGGCCCAGTAGCCGCGGCTCGCCTACTGGCGTCCTGTTACTTTTTTTCTACCTATTTCATGGGCATGTTACGCATCGGTAGGCGGATCTTTTTAAAAAGGAAAAAGTCTAAATAAAACCTTGAATTCGTACTCTGAGTCTGAATCAAACCCCGAACTCGAAATCCCTGAAACTGTCACCCTGATCTCTCTGATCCTGGCTAATCCCGGCTGAATGTTCATTTGTGAGAATGGAATTGCTTACGTGGCAGATATGGAGGGGAAATCATGACCAACTGGGCTGACTACGGGCCATACTTGTCGCCTCTTAAACCCACCACCAGACCGGCCCTTCTTTTCCCCCGTTTCTATCTCTGTTCCGTTCCTGTTCTTCCCCATATCTCGCTCGTATCTTCAACTTCAGGCGTGCCGACGATGGTGAACGGCGGCTGATCATCAGGAAGGCAAGACGATCGCCGCTGGTGAATAGACGCAGGTAATGTGCGCCCCCTCCCAGTGTTTTCCTATTTGCATGGGCCGCCGTTTGGTGCATATGGCTAGGGTTTTAGATAGTGGTGGTTGTTGAGGATTCCATGTATTTTACAGAAAAAGTTAGTGGTTTGTGCTTAGTGTGTGGTTCCTTGTCAAAAGTTGTATTGTCCATGGGGTACTTAATTTATCTGTATTACTGTAGGTGTTCTTTCTGTAATCATGGATCCGAGCGAGAAACTGTATGTCCGCTTTCACTTTGGAGGGCAATTTGTCCGGATTGGTCCTGAGTTAGATTATGTAGGAGGCGATGAGGAAATATCAGAGATAGAAAGGGACAAATTGTCCTTACCGGAAATCACAGGGCATTTAGGTGATCATATCACATACAAAGATGCCATGAAGCTTTATTTCTTGCTGCCAGGTAAAGAACTTTCAGACTGGCTTGATGTTTCTTTTCAATGATGCTGGTTGTATGAAAATGTCAGAGGTACACAGCTGATGGAGGAGTGGGCTGATGTATATGTTGAGTACTTTGGAGAGGAACATGAGAAAACTGAAAAGAGTGGGAGCGATTTTGAAGAAGAGATACAGAATGAGGAAGAGGGAGATAGTGAGGAAGCACCTGATGTTATCATCAGTGCTGAAGAACAAGTGGACTTCACTGTTGCCAATGTTAATGGATTGTCTGACACAAATGAGCATGTGCTTGTACCAGATGACACTGGAGTTATAACTTCAGTTATTGCCAGCCCTGTAAGGAGGAGAGTGAGAGAGAGTTTCAGAGTTCAGTATGGACAGAGTTCACAAGTGACTTATGCTATGAAAGCAAGCTCTCAAGTGCTCAATCCTGGGTCAGAAAGTAGGATGATTAATGAAACAGTTCAGCAACCAAGAGTACCAGAAAGAGAAGAACATAACAGTGAGTCTCAACATGACAGTGATTCAAGCAGTGAAGATAGTGATTATGTGGCAGGTAGTGACGACAGTGGACTAGAGGAAGAGTATGTGGAACTTAAGGAAGAAGCAAAGGCATTTAAGAAGAGAATTAGAGATTCTAAGAAGTGGGCACAGAAAAATCCAACAGGTGCTGTTCCAATTGATTTAGTTGCAAATGTTGAAGAGGTGATAGGAGAAGATCACTTTGATTCGGACGATGAAGATTATTCATATGATGAAGATAGTGATCATGATGGCCATGTTGTGAGGAGGAAGAGCAAGTACCCCAGGTATAACCCAAAGGCAGACATTCCAATGTTCGGTTTAGGGATGGTTTTCAGGAGCAAGGAGCAGATGAGAAAGGCGCTAATAAAATATGGACTGCTCACATTTAGAAGTATAATATTCATGAAATCAGAGGAAGATAGGATCAGGGCTAAGTGTGGATGGCCTGGATGCCCATGGCTTATATATGGTGCTAAGACTACCAGGTGTTCTAGGTTCCAGGTGTTAACATTTGAATCTGAACATGAGTGTGCACCTAATAGAGACAATCATCTTGTTACCGCTAAGGTTATATCAAGAAGGTATGAGCACATCTTAAGAGCCAACCCCACATGGAAGATTGACAGCATTAAAGCTACTGTTCTTAAAGATTTCTTTGCTGATGTGTCAACATCCAAGTGTAAGGCTGCCAAGAAGATTGTTTCAGAGAAACTACTAGCAGGTATGAAAGAGGAGTACACCAAGGTATTCGATTACCAGCTAGAACTGCTGAGGAGCAATCCTGGAAGTACAATATTTGTTGGCTTGGACCCTACTAATATGGAGCAAAATATTTTCCAGAGCTTCTATGTGTGTTTCAGTGCTATGAAACAAGGTTTTAAAGCATGTAGAAGGGTGATTGGACTTGATGGTTGTTTTTTCAAAGGAGCATGCCATGGTGAGCTTCTTTGTGCTGTTGGTAGAGATGCTAATAACCAAATGTATCCAGTAGCTTGGGCAGTGGTGGAGAAGGAAGCAACAGAAACTTGGGAATGGTTCATTGGTCTTCTTATAAAGGACTTGGATATTAATGATCAAGGTGAAGGTTGGGTTTTCATTTCAGATCAACAGAAGGTATATTCTTCTCTCCATGTTGTTAATTTGTAATCATGTCGACTAGGTTTAGTCGCCTTGACGGAGCACGACCTACTCAATTTAAGCTTATGTTGGCTACATTTAGTCGCCTCGACTAATTATGCTATCAAGTACTTATAATACTAATGTAAATATCTCTGCAGGGGTTGCTAAGTGCCATGAAAGACTATCTACCAAAGGCACAACACAGAATGTGTGCTAGACACATCTATGCTAACTGGAAAAAGAAGTTTAGAGAGCATGCTCTGCAAAAGAAATTCTGGGCAATTTCCAAGGCTGCAAACAGAGAGGATTTCATGTATAGGAAGGCCAAGTTAGCTCAAGATACACCTGAAGGTGTGAGGGAAATCATGAATACAGAGCCTAAGCATTGGGCTAGAGCATTCTTTCCAGTTGGATCCCTATGTGACTCGGTGGATAACAATCTATGTGAGTCCTTCAACAATGCTATAATTGAGGCCAGATTCTATCCTATCATCTCTATGCTAGAGAAGATTAGGCACAAGATGACACTTAGAGTTCAAGAGAACAGAACCAAGAGTGACAAGTGGACTGCTAGTAATACAGAGATATGCCCAAACATTTTCAAGAAGCTTAAGGTGGCCATCAAATTGACTCAGTTCTGTGATGTGCTCTGGAATGGGAAGGAAGGGTTTGAGGTAAAACATGTGAGTGGCAGAGGAAGGAGCTATACTGTTAATTTGGATAAATGGACTTGCTCCTGTGGTTATTTCCAGCTGGCAGGGCTACCTTGCTGCCATGCCATCAGTGCCATATACAAGTGTGGAAAAAAAGTATCTGACTTCATTCACAAATGTTATTCACTTGAGCAATTTAAGAAAGTATACGAGCACTGTTTGGAGCCAGTTGAAGGTGAGGAAAGATGGCCTATCTCTGACAAGCCTAGACCACAAGCACCTGGTTATGTGAGTATGCCTGGTAGGCCTAGGAAGAATGACAGGAAGAGGGAAGAGGGAGAAGCACCAAAAGGCAAGAAAATGTCAAAGCATGGCACTAAAATTACTTGCAGCATGTGTGGCCACAAGGGTCACAACAAGACAGGTTGCAAAAAAAAATCCTGAAAAAGGGCAGAAGAAAAATGCCTTCCTGAAGAAAACAGGGACGAAAATTAAGGCAACTGAGGTAAACACTTTTGCACTTCCCAATTAGTCGAGTATTGTTTGAGATGCTTATGTACTGTCTTTTGTTACTCCAGCAAGCAAGCACTGATGCTCAGATCAGAGCAAGCCAACAGGCCAAGAGCAAAGGAAAAGATCAAGCAGAAGCAGGACCAAGTGGAGGGAAGAGGAAGGCTCCGAGGAAAAATAATGTGCAAGCCAAGAAAAAATCAAAGAATTGATCATGCTTTACTCATTCTTCTCTCGTCTTATTAGTATGTTAAATCAGATGTCAGTAGTACTACAGAACTGGTTGTTATGTCCTTTTGGTTTAAATTCTTAAGTCAGTATGGCCAATGTACTGGTGGTTATGTGTGTCACTGTTAATGATGCTATTTGCCTGGCACTTATGTGTTAATTTTTTTTCTTTCTAAAATGGCACTACAAATCTCTATTTTGGCCAATATTCTGCTAGTTAAGATGTCAGCAGTACTACAAATCTCCATTTGGCCAATATCTCTGTTAAGATGTCAACAGTACTACAAATCTCCATTATATAATGGACATATTCTGCTAGTTGGTCTTACAAAAGGGTGCCAAATGCATTACAGCACCCAGTCACTTGCTAATTTAGTGTTCCCCTCAATGCCTCAATCTCAACATTGTTCTCTTCTACTTTCTCAATCAGTGGAATAGCTGCTGCAACTCTCTCCCTCATCACTTCAACTTGTTGTCTGTGTGCACCATCTGCTACCTTTCTCTACCATGCTTGCTGTCCATCAAGTTCATCCTCAATCCTGCTCCGTACATCTCGAAGATCAAAAGGCAGGTGCCTGATGAATGGGCTGCAAGGATAATCATGCCATAGAAAATAGTCACTACCATCTCTCTGATTACAGATTCAACAGTAAATTGAATCAGAACCAACAACAGGAAAAGAAGAAGCAAAATTGGTACAGAACAAGATATGGAGAGGGAGAGCTTGCAAGTTCATAGACGCAGCAGTAGTACCTTCTTCCTGCGTTGTCATCACTCCACGAAATCCAGCGGGGCACCTTGTTCGCCGGCTCGTACGCCCTCCTTCGCCTGCCCTCCTCCGCCCGCCGCCCGCCCTCCTCCGCCCGCCGCCGCCCCCACCTCTGGGTACGCTGCGCCGGAGGAGGAAGACCTGTGAGTGGTGCCCTCCTTCGCCGCCCGCCCGCCTTCTCTGATTCATGCCGCACGTCCTCGTGTACTTCCACGGCGGCGGTGGTGCTCTCCTCTGATTTATGCCGCCGACGAATCCTTGAAAAATTCCCCACCTCGAGCCCCCTTCTGAACCCCGCGTGGCCGACGAGCTAACTACTGAGCTAGGCCCGCTGTCAGCACTACGTGGCATCTTATTTCCCTTAATCCCTGCCACGTAAGCGATCCCGTTCTCAAAAGCGACTTGTTAGCATAAATCAGCCGGGATTAACCAGGATCAGAGAGATCAGGGTGACAGTTTCAGGGATTTCGAATTCGGGGTTTGATTCAGACTCGGGGTACGAATTGAAGGTTTTTTTCAGACTTTTCCCTTTTCAATGATGCTGGTTGTATGAAAATGTCAGAGTACACAGCTGATGGAGGAGTGGCTGATGTATATGTTGAGTACTTTGGAGAGGAACATGAGAAAACTGAAAAGAGTGGGAGCGATTTTGAAGAAGAGATACAGAATGAGGAAGAGGGAGATAGTGAGGAAGCACCTGATGTTATCATCAGTGCTGAAGAACAAGTGGACTTCACTGTTGCCAATGTTAATGGATTGTCTGACACAAATGAGCATGTGCTTGTACCAGATGACACTGGAGTTATAACTTCAGTTATTGCCAGCCCTGTAAGGAGGAGAGTGAGAGAGAGTTTCAGAGTTCAGTATGGACAGAGTTCACAAGTGACTTATGCTATGAAAGCAAGCTCTCAAGTGCTCAATCCTGGGTCAGAAAGTAGGATGATTAATGAAACAGTTCAGCAACCAAGAGTACCAGAAAGAGAAGAACATAACAGTGAGTCTCAACATGACAGTGATTCAAGCAGTGAAGATAGTGATTATGTGGCAGGTAGTGACGACAGTGGACTAGAGGAAGAGTATGTGGAACTTAAGGAAGAAGCAAAGGCATTTAAGAAGAGAATTAGAGATTCTAAGAAGTGGGCACAGAAAAATCCAACAGGTGCTGTTCCAATTGATTTAGTTGCAAATGTTGAAGAGGTGATAGGAGAAGATCACTTTGATTCGGACGATGAAGATTATTCATATGATGAAGATAGTGATCATGATGGCCATGTTGTGAGGAGGAAGAGCAAGTACCCCAGGTATAACCCAAAGGCAGACATTCCAATGTTCGGTTTAGGGATGGTTTTCAGGAGCAAGGAGCAGATGAGAAAGGCGCTAATAAAATATGGACTGCTCACATTTAGAAGTATAATATTCATGAAATCAGAGGAAGATAGGATCAGGGCTAAGTGTGGATGGCCTGGATGCCCATGGCTTATATATGGTGCTAAGACTACCAGGTGTTCTAGGTTCCAGGTGTTAACATTTGAATCTGAACATGAGTGTGCACCTAATAGAGACAATCATCTTGTTACCGCTAAGGTTATATCAAGAAGGTATGAGCACATCTTAAGAGCCAACCCCACATGGAAGATTGACAGCATTAAAGCTACTGTTCTTAAAGATTTCTTTGCTGATGTGTCAACATCCAAGTGTAAGGCTGCCAAGAAGATTGTTTCAGAGAAACTACTAGCAGGTATGAAAGAGGAGTACACCAAGGTATTCGATTACCAGCTAGAACTGCTGAGGAGCAATCCTGGAAGTACAATATTTGTTGGCTTGGACCCTACTAATATGGAGCAAAATATTTTCCAGAGCTTCTATGTGTGTTTCAGTGCTATGAAACAAGGTTTTAAAGCATGTAGAAGGGTGATTGGACTTGATGGTTGTTTTTTCAAAGGAGCATGCCATGGTGAGCTTCTTTGTGCTGTTGGTAGAGATGCTAATAACCAAATGTATCCAGTAGCTTGGGCAGTGGTGGAGAAGGAAGCAACAGAAACTTGGGAATGGTTCATTGGTCTTCTTATAAAGGACTTGGATATTAATGATCAAGGTGAAGGTTGGGTTTTCATTTCAGATCAACAGAAGGTATATTCTTCTCTCCATGTTGTTAATTTGTAATCATGTCGACTAGGTTTAGTCGCCTTGACGGAGCACGACCTACTCAATTTAAGCTTATGTTGGCTACATTTAGTCGCCTCGACTAATTATGCTATCAAGTACTTATAATACTAATGTAAATATCTCTGCAGGGGTTGCTAAGTGCCATGAAAGACTATCTACCAAAGGCACAACACAGAATGTGTGCTAGACACATCTATGCTAACTGGAAAAAGAAGTTTAGAGAGCATGCTCTGCAAAAGAAATTCTGGGCAATTTCCAAGGCTGCAAACAGAGAGGATTTCATGTATAGGAAGGCCAAGTTAGCTCAAGATACACCTGAAGGTGTGAGGGAAATCATGAATACAGAGCCTAAGCATTGGGCTAGAGCATTCTTTCCAGTTGGATCCCTATGTGACTCGGTGGATAACAATCTATGTGAGTCCTTCAACAATGCTATAATTGAGGCCAGATTCTATCCTATCATCTCTATGCTAGAGAAGATTAGGCACAAGATGACACTTAGAGTTCAAGAGAACAGAACCAAGAGTGACAAGTGGACTGCTAGTAATACAGAGATATGCCCAAACATTTTCAAGAAGCTTAAGGTGGCCATCAAATTGACTCAGTTCTGTGATGTGCTCTGGAATGGGAAGGAAGGGTTTGAGGTAAAACATGTGAGTGGCAGAGGAAGGAGCTATACTGTTAATTTGGATAAATGGACTTGCTCCTGTGGTTATTTCCAGCTGGCAGGGCTACCTTGCTGCCATGCCATCAGTGCCATATACAAGTGTGGAAAAAAAGTATCTGACTTCATTCACAAATGTTATTCACTTGAGCAATTTAAGAAAGTATACGAGCACTGTTTGGAGCCAGTTGAAGGTGAGGAAAGATGGCCTATCTCTGACAAGCCTAGACCACAAGCACCTGGTTATGTGAGTATGCCTGGTAGGCCTAGGAAGAATGACAGGAAGAGGGAAGAGGGAGAAGCACCAAAAGGCAAGAAAATGTCAAAGCATGGCACTAAAATTACTTGCAGCATGTGTGGCCACAAGGGTCACAACAAGACAGGTTGCAAAAAAAATCCTGAAAAAGGGCAGAAGAAAAATGCCTTCCTGAAGAAAACAGGGACGAAAATTAAGGCAACTGAGGTAAACACTTTTGCACTTCCCAATTAGTCGAGTATTGTTTGAGATGCTTATGTACTGTCTTTTGTTACTCCAGCAAGCAAGCACTGATGCTCAGATCAGAGCAAGCCAACAGGCCAAGAGCAAAGGAAAAGATCAAGCAGAAGCAGGACCAAGTGGAGGGAAGAGGAAGGCTCCGAGGAAAAATAATGTGCAAGCCAAGAAAAAATCAAAGAATTGATCATGCTTTACTCATTCTTCTCTCGTCTTATTAGTATGTTAAATCAGATGTCAGTAGTACTACAGAACTGGTTGTTATGTCCTTTTGGTTTAAATTCTTAAGTCAGTATGGCCAATGTACTGGTGGTTATGTGTGTCACTGTTAATGATGCTATTTGCCTGGCACTTATGTGTTAATTTTTTTTCTTTCTAAAATGGCACTACAAATCTCTATTTTGGCCAATATTCTGCTAGTTAAGATGTCAGCAGTACTACAAATCTCCATTTGGCCAATATCTCTGTTAAGATGTCAACAGTACTACAAATCTCCATTATATAATGGACATATTCTGCTAGTTGGTCTTACAAAAGGGTGCCAAATGCATTACAGCACCCAGTCACTTGCTAATTTAGTGTTCCCCTCAATGCCTCAATCTCAACATTGTTCTCTTCTACTTTCTCAATCAGTGGAATAGCTGCTGCAACTCTCTCCCTCATCACTTCAACTTGTTGTCTGTGTGCACCATCTGCTACCTTTCTCTACCATGCTTGCTGTCCATCAAGTTCATCCTCAATCCTGCTCCGTACATCTCGAAGATCAAAAGGCAGGTGCCTGATGAATGGGCTGCAAGGATAATCATGCCATAGAAAATAGTCACTACCATCTCTCTGATTACAGATTCAACAGTAAATTGAATCAGAACCAACAACAGGAAAAGAAGAAGCAAAATTGGTACAGAACAAGATATGGAGAGGGAGAGCTTGCAAGTTCATAGACGCAGCAGTAGTACCTTCTTCCTGCGTTGTCATCACTCCACGAAATCCAGCGGGGCACCTTGTTCGCCGGCTCGTACGCCCTCCTTCGCCTGCCCTCCTCCGCCCGCCGCCCGCCCTCCTCCGCCCGCCGCCCGCCCCCACCTCTAGGGTACGCTGCGCCGGAGGAGGAAGACCTGTGAGTGGTGCCCTCCTTCGCCGCCCGCCCGCCTTCTCTGATTCATGCCGCACGTCCTCGTGTACTTCCACGGCGGCGGTGGTGCTCTCCTCTGATTTATGCCGCCGACGAATCCTTGAAAAATTCCCCACCTCGAGCCCCCTTCTGAACCCCGCGTGGCCGACGAGCTAACTACTGAGCTAGGCCCGCTGTCAGCACTACGTGGCATCTTATTTCCCTTAATCCCTGCCACGTAAGCGATCCCGTTCTCAAAAGCGACTTGTTAGCATAAATCAGCCGGGATTAACCAGGATCAGAGAGATCAGGGTGACAGTTTCAGGGATTTCGAATTCGGGGTTTGATTCAGACTCGGGGTACGAATTGAAGGTTTTTTTCAGACTTTTCCCTTACAGAAACGAAGGAGGGTGGAGATGTGTGTGTGGTCCACATGGACAAGTGGTTCGCAGCTAAGGCAACGAACTCCCAACCTCCTGGTTGATTCTAGCGTGCGTAGCTAGCCAAGCTAGCGACCTACAACGGTTTTACTGTAGCGCAAGTCTTAAAGTACACAACGGCAATTCACTTTTTTTTTCCAAAAAACTTAATTTGTTTATAATATACATTGGACAAACTTTAAAATATAGTGAACCTTTTTTTGTAAGCAAACACTGAACAAATTTCAAATACACAAATAAAAATTTTGTAGTGTGCGTTGAACAATTGTTTAATGCACGATGAACAAATTTTAAATACACAATGAACATTTTGTAGTATGCATTGAACAATTGTTTAATGCATGATGAACAAATTTTAAATACACAATGAACATTTTGTAGTATGCGTTGAACAATTGTTTAATGTACGATGAACAAATTTTAAGTACACAATGAACGTCTTTTAATATACGTTGAACAATTTCATAATATACGATCGGCATTTTAGTACATGATGAACATTTTTATAAATTCAAAGGTGAACTATTTCATAATATATGATGAACATTTTCTTAATACGATGAAGATTTTGGTAATACATGGTGGACTTTTATATAATACGCAATAAAGAGAAGAAAAACAGAAATAGAAAATAAAAAAGGAAACATAAAACAAAAGATGAAAGGAGAAAGGAACCAAAAGAGAGAAAAAGGAAAAAACCGGAACAAAACAGCTGAAAATCGGACAAAAAACAGTGAAAAAACTGGATACAAAAAACCATATAGAAGAAAAATGAGAAAAAAAACCCGCAAGGAATAAAGAAGGAAGCAGCAGCGAACGAATCAAAGAGCAAACGCCAATCCCGTACGTGGGCCGGCCCAGCAGGAGGCTCGCCTCAGCGAAAGCACGTCATTCTGATGCTATTGAGCGTCAAATAGGGTTTGCCACTTGGGAGATATAAGGATTCAATCCATGTCTCGGAGATAATAGCTAGCACTGCAGACCAGTAAGCAAGAGTCGGGTCCTGCAATCCTGTGGGGTGCGACCTACTTAAGGGGTATATAGCTGGTTTTCCATTGGATTCTCTGGGTTATCTTTTGTTTTTCTTTATTTTTCACAGTTTTCTTTGTTCTTTTTTTTTCATGTTTACTGGATTTCTTTCATTTTATTTGGTTTTATTTATTCTTTTCACGGTTCTCATTGCGTTTTCTCCTTTCTTTTTCTTTGTTTTGCTTTGATTTTCTTGGTCTATTTCTCGGTTTTCAATGCCTTTTTCCTTTCTTTCCACTTTGTTAATTTTCTTTGTTTTTCTCTGTTTCCACCCTAGTTTTTCAATGCACAATGTTGGTATATATCTAATACACGTTTAATAGTTTTTGTATACATGGTCATCATTTTTTTATACAGATTTTTTAATCTTTTAGAGCCCTTGATAAAAAAAATCAAAAACAAGACTAAGATTTTCTAATACCTAGTCAACCTTTTCCTATACATTTTTAGCATTTTATTAAATGCTTGATTAATTTTTTTTCAAATAAAATATTTTAATTTAATATTTCCATATGGTTGAATAACATTTTTTTGAATACTTGTTCAATGTTTTTCAAATGCTTGATTAACATTTTTATATACATAATATAAAAATCATCATTTTTAATACATATTTAACATTTTTTGCTTGATAAAATTTTTCAAATAGTTTTTAAATATTTTTTAAGGTTGATTAACATATTTATATACATGATCAAAACATTTCATAAAGTTTTAATACGTGTTCAACATTTTTTCTATATACATTTGGCATTTTTAATGCTTTATTAACATTTTTCAAATACTTGCTCAACATTTCTTTTTCAAAGTGCTTGATTACATTTTTATATACGTGATCAAAAAAATCATCCTTTTTAATACATAATAAAGGATTTTCCTATACACGTTCAACATTTTCCGAATGCTTGCTTAACAATCTTTCAAAAACATGTTCAGACTTTTCAAATACATGTTCAATATTTTCCGAATGCTTGATTAACATTATTTTTTCAAATACTTGTTCAAAATCTTTCAAATACTTGTTCAACATTTTCAAGTTTTTAGAGTTTTTTTGTAATATGTATATATATATTTAGAATATTAATACTAGGTAGCGACCGTGCGCGCACCCCGCACTTCCCGCTGCAAACATTTTGGGCCAGCCCATCTTGCTAGTTTCTGTTTTTGGGAACGTTCTAGAACCTTTCAGTTTTTTTGGTTTTTCTATTCTTCCTTTTTTTTCTTTCTATTTCAGTTTTCATTTTTTTTTCTTTTTCTGTTTTCATTTTTCTTTTTCTCAGTCATATAGGAGCCATAGTAGTTTTCAGATAAGTAAAATATGGATGTCGGATTTGTAACAGGCTAACACACAAACCAACTGAGACTATCGATTTATAATCCAACATCATCCAACTGAATCCATTGGAAAATCTGCATATTCTGCATGCATTGACCACCACAAAACTGGAAGGAAAAGCAATACTGCTGATGATTCCGACTAAAATAGGTACAGTTGTTTGAACACCTCTGCTCTATAAGAAAAGAACAAATGACTCTGAATCTGACTGAAAGCAATACAAAAATCAGGAAACATTAAGAAAGTTATGCTATTTTAGGATTCAATTCATACAACAAAAATAAACTAATGGAGATTGCATTGGTAAATAAATAACAAAGAAATTGTACTTTTATGTAGAATTTAAAAAGGTGCAGTGATGCAGACCAAATAAGTGTACATATGGCATCTTCTATAATAGCTAAAAGCAAAACAGATAGCCAAAGCGATAAATCAATTTCAATGTGTCAAAGCTGGAAGCAACATTCTCCACATTATTGTGTTTCAGCTAGACATTTGCTTGCCATACAACCCACTATTACAATTTACCAATTGGATGAACTTATTTGCTATCAGAGTTGTGTGGCCAATAATCCAAACAAAAATTACGTGTTTTTCATTTTGATGGTAAGGTTGGCTGCAGGGAGTAGAATAATTAGGATATATGATTTATTTTTAATCTTGCAAGGATAAACAAAGTAGTCAAGAATCCAGGAGTAAATTACCACATTTGAAGCCTGTCAACATAGTTGATTTGGAGCAAGAACATTACATATATCATGAATTTCTCCACAATGATAAGAAAAATAAAGGTGATATGACAGGCCACATACCAGGAGAAAAAATCAATGCAATGCTTTATTGCGGATTGGCTGATTAGCTCCTTTTCAGTAGTTTCACCTACCAATTTTCTACAAAACAAAGATGAACCCCACAGTATGAAAGAGAAAATGAATGCATTAGAAGGCACACCCCTTCACTGGAGATGAATCAATAAAGATGAGCAGAAGCTCGTCACTGCACAGAAGTTTCATATTTTAAAAGGACTTGCATATATAACCTAGCAAACTCTGAATGTCTTCCATCGAGTTGCCCTAAGCCCTAATCCTTCAAAGACCTAAATCACAAAGAACAAGAGGTTAAAAGCCAATAGAAAAAATGAGTTGATCTTCGTTCGCTTTAGTCTGCTGCTACTGCCTCTCTCGTCGATGATTTTCTGAACAGTCATTGGAAGTACTAGAGGGGAAATGGAGAGTGGGTGGTTCACCTTGCTGTTGAGAAGGTAGTAGCAGAGGAGGGCGTCAAGCAAGCCTCGGGTGCCGAAGTTGGTCGGTGTCGTGCTTTAGCTCGCGCACATGCCATCCTAGGCGACGAGCAAAGGTGCCACTAACGCTTCAACCAACTTGCCCCATCGCCTAGCGTTCGGAGGCGGGAGTAGTTTTTGACATGGAACCCTGGCTCGCTCCCGACATCATAGAGGAAGACGCCCATGCCCTGGAATCGAACCCCCAGATCAGGGCCCGAAGTAGGCGCTCCCACCTCTATCGTCTCGTGCCGGTGTGCCGTAGCTTCTCAGCTCGCCGCCGCCACTGGAGCGTCTCCACCACCGTCAATCCTCATCATTGGGCAGTAAAATGACTGCGAGGTGAAAATGATTTAACTGCAAGTGACGATCCAACGGTGCAGTTGAGTCGGATGGGTAGATTGGACGGCCAACGAAGCCATAGTCGGGTAAGCACCGTGGAGGAGGGTCGGCCGACCTCCATATAGGTTAGTATGTGCATGCATGTGTAGTAAATAATGATAGTTAATTTGGTGAAATTGTGGAAATGTTAGTTAGAAGTAAATTGTGTATCTATTAGAAGTAAATTTGTGTATCTATTAAGCTGATTAGAGATCTAGCTAATGAAATTGTTATTTGTTTGTTCCGAGTGGCTAGTTAATTTGAAGCAAATTGTTTATTTGATTAAATAATTAAGTATATGTATATATGATGCATGCATGATCGTTTATTTGTTAGCAATATTGGTAAAAAAAGTTAGTAGCAACTTCTAGTTATAGCTAGCTACTTTCATAATTAATTATTATTAGCAAATGTTAATTTAGGGAAATTGTGGAAATGTTAGTTAGAAATTAATTGTGTATGTGTTAGAAGTAAATTTGTGTATCTATTAAAAGGCTGGTTATAGATCTAATTAAATTGTTAATTTGTTTCGAGTTGCTAGTTAATTTGAAGAATATTTTTTATTTGTTAAAATAATGAACTATACGTATATGTGATGCATGCATGATCGTTTATTTGTTAGCAATATTGGTAACGAAAAGTATCTAGCAAACATTTCATAGTTAATTATTAGAAAGTTAGCTATAGCCAGAGAGATTTGCAAGTACTTATTATTGGTGCAAAAAATGCAGCGCAATCTCGACCTGGTTTGGCCATGGGCTATCCCACCTCCAGCGACATGGTAACCCCTCCCGCTTCTAGCGAGGATTCGAGTGAGCTCTGGCCGCCCCCATTCCCGACAACACTTTCGACAACCCTGTCGTGGAGAGCATGGAGGGGGAGGAGGATCCCGCCGACTCGGAGTTGGAGTATTCCGTGTTGGAGGAGAGAAGCATGACATCGTCGACGACAACAATGATGACGACGATGTAGTCGCCGCTGGCGACGACCAGCCTTAATTAAGGGTCTGACTTGTGGAACCTTAGTTTGGACGTTAGTATTTTTGTAGTAGCTAGTATAAAAAGTTGTCTTACTTGTAGAGGATACGTTTCTAGCGAAGATTCTGGTGCGATGTCAACGCACCACAGCCACGACACTCACCAAACGTGAGAAGAATTTGCTAAATTAGCAGTTAGCACCAAGATGTCAACATATAGCGCAATTGGCAGACAATAGACTATCTATCTAGTTCCTACATCCAACATTGTCGGTTATGATTAATGAACATTTACATCAAAATTTCATATTTCTTTGCCATGCATATTCACAAGTCACTAGTAGAAAAACTACTTTACGTGAGATACATTAGTCCCGGTTTGTAAACGGACCGGCACTAATGTGACCATTAGTGCCGCACTACTAGGAAAAAGGCTATAGATGAAATTGACATTAATGGCGCACCAGAGAAGTGGTGCGCCACTACTATATACTAATGGCGCACCATGTGGTGATGCGTCATTAGTGTGGAAGACACTAATGGCGCACCAGACACAAGGTGCGCCACTAGGAACAATTTTTTTTTCATTTTTCCAAACATACTAATGGCGCATCCAGGCAAATTGCGCCATTAGTATTTCTAACTAGTAATGGCGCACCAGCCACAGAGTGCGCCATTAGTTGTTTAAAAAAATTGTTAGTAATGCCGAGCCCCACCTCCCCTCGCCCCGTCGCCCCCTCCCCTCACCGCCCCCTTGCCCCACCTCCCCTCGCCCCGTCGACGCCTCACCGTCCCAACCACCTG
The DNA here is from genome assembly GCF_003073215.2 of Triticum urartu. Taxonomy (NCBI): domain Eukaryota; kingdom Viridiplantae; phylum Streptophyta; class Magnoliopsida; order Poales; family Poaceae; genus Triticum; species Triticum urartu. Next base: position 89,249,860 of record NC_053025.1, on the reverse strand, counting down.
CGGCCGCCGCCACCCGCCACCGCCCCCTCGCCCCACCGCCCCTCGCCCCGTCGCCCCGTTCCTCCGCGGCGCGCCCAGCAGGCCGAGGCCCCCGCCGCCCCGCCGCCCAGCAGCGCCTCGCTCCCTCCCGCCCGCCCTGGCGCGGCCGGTCCCGCCGCCCACAGCGACCCCGGCGACCGGTCCATAGGCAGGTACCTAGCCACCGCCCCTCCCCCCTTCCCTCCCCCTTCCTCCTGCATCCTCTGCCCGTTCAATTTCTGTTTTCCCGCCGGCGGCGGTGGTGACGATGTAGCCATTCTCGGGGCGCTGCCACGGCGGGCCGAGCACGGGGCTGGCGGTGGCGAGCACGGTGACGGCGGCGGCGGCGGTGGACTGGCCGGGCTCGAGGTAGGTGACGTGGGTGAAGGGGAGGGCGGAGAGGATTGGGCGCGCGTTGGGCGTGGCGACGACGGGGAGGCCGGGGCGGATGGCGGCGAGCTGGGTGAGGGTGCGGAGGTGGCAGTGGTCGTCCAGGCTCTGGGTGATGAGCAGCAGGTCGACGCCGGCGAGGAGGCCGGCGACTGGCTGGGACTTGGGGAGGGTCTTCTTGGCGGCGTCGAAGAGCCAAGGGATGCCGAAGTCGAGGTTGCCGATGAGGATGGGGTCGACGAGGACGCGGAAGCCGCCGGGCAGCTCCCACAGCCAGCCGTTGAACTCGGGGTAGGTGAGCTTCACCGCCGCCGGAGACGTCGTCGAGGTCGTTGCTGTTGCGGGTGTGGTGGTGGAGGAAGAGTCGCTGCTGGTGATGCTGCTGCTTCTGATTCTGGTGGTGGCGTGGTGGACAATAACTGGTGGTGGCCGAGGATGAGATAACCACCGTCGTTGGGAGGTGATGGAGGGAGGAGCTTGAGGAGGAGGCCGGCCATGGCCATGGGTGCTCTCTGGATCTGCTGCACTGCTCTCTCGCCCCCAAGAATGGTTTGGTTGGTGTAGCAAAGGCCACTTGTACGCCTCCGCCTCCCTCCAACGGCTCGGCTCGGCTTTCTCTCCAAAGTTCAAGCTAACAATCTGACATCCACCACGTTCGGCATGACACGTTGTGCATCTATTTACTCAAATTAATGTTGTCCAGTATATGTCTGCAATATATGCTAATGGTGGATAATGTTGTCCAGTACGAGCCTCCTCTGCAGCAGAGCTCCGGCTGTGTTGGTAGTCACACCGTGGCACTGGTGTGGCTGAGTTTCTGCTACGGCTACAAGCCCTCTTGGTGAGCTCCTCCTTTCCACTCTCTGTTCTCTCCATGATCTAGCCCTAGTTCATGTTTTAGATGCTTTGGTAGTCCTGCTAGTTCTGGCTGTATGTTCCAGATGAGCATCAATTAATTTTGGTGCTCTCTGTGATAGCTATATCTTGATCTAGGGTTGCCAGTTCCTGTGCTCTAGGTCATTTGTGATGGCTCTCTGTGGTGGTCATCTTGCTCACTGAACTTGCTGCATACATGCTCTTGTGGGTGTTGTTGGCTATCTAAGTGTGTGTGTGTGTGTAATTTAACTTATGCTAGGGTTCTGGGCTGTTAATTTAACTTGGTTGCTCTCTGTATTTGTGGCACTCTAATTGGCTTAGCTATTGGATTTTCTAACTAGTTTTAGTTGCTGTACACCTGTGCATTTGTGGTGGCTTTAACTGGGTAAAATCCAATTGGTCTTGGTCATTTGGACAGTGCAAATGATCTGGTCTTGCACTACTGGTTGTTCTGTTTTTGTTGCTGCTGCTGTTTTTCTGCCTATAAGGGCTGAATTCGTTCTACCATGCTGCTAGACATTACTAATGTTTGATTAAATAAGCATGGGAAACATTCAGATGTTAACTTCTTTTCTTTCTACCATGCTGCTAGACATTACTAATGGCATGTTCAAGCTTCTTGGCAGCATGTTAATAAATAATATGGCATCTGATTGAATAACATTAAATGCATGCAAGATTGGATAAGCATGGGGGGAAGCAGCCACCGCCACTCTGCCTCACCGGAGTACGAGTTGGATGCTTTCGAGTTCTTCAGTATCATACTTTCTTCTTCAGTATCAGCCACGAGGCAGGTATATAAAACGAGAGATCTCCCCTTCACCCATCTCATTATGATAACTCTATTGTTTGCTACATCACTCCTTGTCCCAAATTGCAGAGGCTTCCTGACACTTTTATGAAGATGCTGGGTGAAGATCCGCCAGATAATGTGAAGCTCCGACAGGCCGGCAGCGGGGTTCGCAGGCTGTGGGACGTGGAGTTGGTGATCGAGGAGGGCCACATGTACCTGTGTCGTGGCTGGGAGAAGTTCTACAGTGCCTACGACCTGCGGACCGGGTACTTTCTTCTCTTCAGGTACGACGATGATGCCACAATGCTCATCATGAAGGTTTTCAACGCGACTATGTGTCGCATGCGCTACGCTGACGACGAAGATGCCAGTGCGTTCTGCCTCTTCTTATTCCTCTACATTTGGCTTTGTCTCACATCGATTGTTAACGGTCATTGTTGCATTTGGATAGGCAATGGGAACAGCAGCAGCGACACTGGCTATAGCCAAAGCAGCAACGATTATGGCTGTAGCAAAAGCAACAGCGATTCTGGCTTTAGCGAAAGCAGCAGCGATTCTGACAATAAGAAGGATGATCCGGACTGGAGTGGGGGAGAAGAGGAGCAGAGTGGGATGAGGAGCTGCAGGATGACGATGGGCATCAGGCTGAGGATGACCTAGCGCTGGTGGTGGCTGACCAAGGGCAAGAGATGGTGGTGGCTGACCATGGGCAAGAGATGGTGGTGGCTGACCATGGGCAAGATATGGTGGTGGCTGAGGATGACCATGGGCAAGATATGCTAGTGAAATTAACACAAGCCTGGAATTTCAGATCAGGTAGCACACTTTGGAGCAAGAAAACTATATGCTACAGGGCCTGAACATGGCAAAGTAAAGCATGGCATGGAGCTACTCAAAGAGCTTAACAAAAGTCCCTTAGTGACCTTGAGCCAAAAGGGATCAGAAAATACAATTGCAAGCATATGAACATGGCAAAAACATAATTAGATCACAGACTTAGTGAAAACTGGAGCATGCCGAAATAGATATCAAGTAGGCATGTTTACGAGCTCGATGCACTCACTACAGAGCAAGTCATGACAATCTAAGCATACACCCATTAAGAATACACATTATATAAGCTAGACATGGCAAGAACAATAACATAGCATGCACGGATCAACTACAACATCCTCGGCAGAATCGCTAACAAGTAGACAATCTGCCCAGATTCACGAAATAGCAAAAGTAGAGCTCGATTGACTCAAGCTAGGGTGCTCCATAATTACAAACAAAGACATGGATGGATAGATCACTACAAGGTGAACAAAACATCCTTACTGACCATCCTCAAAAGAGGCACGGATCACTAGGAAACAACATGAACATAGGGCATATTGAAATAAACAGATCAAGGACTTAGTGGAAATGCTAAGTCCCTGGAATCAGCCTTAACAAATGCACCACTTTGCAAGCTTGTGCTATTCACCACACACATCACAAAAATACATGGATGGCACCTCTGGAAAGATGACATGGCATATAACGAAACACATGTAGAGCTCAGGGGCATATCATGCACACAATAATCATGGCAAAAATGACAAATATCTAATTGGAGCAGCAGATCTGACAATTAACTCAAATAGCACTCTTCCAACAGCATTTCGGGCATCGAGATGAACTCAAATGAAAATGATGCAATGAGATGAAATGATGTACTCTCTGAGACGAACATTTTGATATGCTATATGCACAAAACGGATCTACGGATGCGGAGTTACGACATGATGAATATGGGCATATGAAACATGGAAAACTCGGGGACTTAGTAGAAATTTAGACCTCCGAGAAGTCAACCCGGGACGAGGATATCCGGGACGAGGTGGATCCGGATCGGGACGAGGTGCGTTTGGATCGGGGGAGTGGTGGATCTCATCCCACTCCCCGGATCGAATCCGGCCGGAGCTCCGGCGAGCTCGGACGATGGCGAGGAGGAGATCCGGCGGCTGGCTCGTGCCGCTGCGACAAGGTGAAGGAGCGGGCGAGGCGGAGTGACGGCGGCGGGTCTGGCCGAGGTGTGGCGATGTGGCGCGCGGGCAAGCGGGCCAGGAGGCCGGCGGCGGACCTCGAGAGACGAGGCGGCGGCGCCATGAGGCCGGTGGTGGGGAGCGGACTCCGCGGCGGAGTGGCGGCGCTCGGGAGTGGCCGGAGCGAGGCGTGGAGATGGCGCGCGAGCAAGGCGGCAGGGTGCGGTGGCCGGCGGCGAGGCACGAGGTGGTGGCGGGGAACTCCGGCGAAGGACCGGCGAAGGTCCGGCGAGCGGGCCGGATATGGGCTTCACGGGCCCGACGGCGCGGGGAGGGTGGCGCTGCCACATGTCGTGACTGGGTTGGACGAGGGTGAGGTGCTGCTGAGGTGGCACGCTCCGATTGGTCGGAGTGAGGTGGCGGCTGGACGTGTCCGGCGGTCGCGGACATGTCCGGCGGCGCGCGGAGGAGGAGGTTAGGGTTCATCTGCGCGCAAATTCCGGGAGGGACACACACACACACACACACACACACATATATATATATATATATATATATATATATATAGAGGGAGTTAGGAGTGTCCAAATGAGGTGCGTTTTTCGGCCACGCGATCATGATCGAACGCTCTAGATGATGGAGAGGGTTTAGGTGGGTTTTGGGCCAAAATGGAAGGGTGTTGGGCTGCAACACACACGAGGCCTTTTCGGTTCCTCGGTTAACCGTTGGAGCATCAAACGAAGTCCAAATGGCACGAAACTTGACAGGCGGTCTACCGGTAGTAAACCAAGGCCGCTTGGCAAGTCTCGGTCCAATCCGGAAATGTTTAACACCCGCACACGAAAGAAAGGTAGAAATGACCACCGGAGGAGAATGGAGCGCCGGAATGCAAAATGGACAGCGGAAAAAATGCTCGGATGCATGAGACGAACATGTATGCAAAATGAAATACACATGATGACATGATATGCAATGCATGACACGCAAGCAATGACAAGGCAACAACAACGAATAACTGGACGACAACTGGCACATCGGTCTCGGGGCGTTACAGATAAGCTCTACGTCCATCTACAAAGGGTGCAAGCCAGTTTTGCACACGCAGAATACTCAGGTTAAATTTGACGAGCCTAGCATATGCAGATATGGCCTCGAAACACTGAGACCGAAAGGTCGAGCGTGAATCATATAGTAGATATGATCAACATATTGATGTTCACCATTGAAAGCTACTCCATTTCACGTGATGATCGGTTATGGTTTAGTTGATTTGAATCACGTGATCACTTAGAAGATTAGAGGGATGTCTTTCTAAGTGGGAGTTCTTAAGTAATATGATTAATTGAACTTAAATTTATCATGAACTTAGTACCTGATAGTATCTTGCTTGTCTATGTTTGATTGTAGATAGATGGCCTGTGTTGTTGTTCTGTTGAATTTTAATGCGTTCCTTGAGAAAGCAAAGTTGAAAGATGATGGTAGCAATTACACGGACTGGGTCCGTAACTTGAGGATTATCCTCATTGCTGCACAGAAGAATTACGTCCTGGAAGCACCGCTGGGTGCCAGGCCTGCTGCTGGAGCAACACCAGATGTTATGAACGTCTGGCAGAGCAAAGCTGATGACTACTCGATAGTTCAGTGTGCCATGCTTTACGGCTTAGAATCGGGACTTCAACGACGTTTTGAACGTCATGGAGCATATGAGATGTTCCAGGAGATGAAGTTAATGTTTCAAGCAAATGCCCGGATTGAGAGATATGAAGTCTCCAATAAGTTCTATAGCTACAAGATGGAGGAGAATAGTTCTGTCAGTGAACATATACTCAAAATGTCTGGGTATCATAATCACTTGACTCAACTGGGAGTTAATCTTCCTGTTGATAGTGTCATTGACAGAGTTCTTCAATCACTGCCACCAAGCTACAAGAGCTTCGTGATGAACTATAACATGCAGGGGATGGATAAGATGATTCGCGAGCTCTTCACAATGCTAAAGGCTGTGGAGGTAGAAATCAAGAAGGAGCATCAAGTGTTGATGGTCAACAAGACCGCCAGTTTCAAGAAAAAGGGCAAAGGGAAGAAGAAGGGGAACTTCAAGAAGAACAGCAAGCAAGTTGTTGCTCAGGAGAAGAAACCCAAATCTGGACCTAAGCCTGAAACTGAGTGCTTCTACTGCAAGCAGACTAGACACTGGAAGCGGAACTGCCCCAAGTATTTGGCGGATAAGAAGGATGGCAAGGTGAACAAAGGCATATGTGATATACATGTTATTGATGTGTACCTTACTAGAGCTCGCAGTAGCACCTGGGTATTTGATACTGGTTCTGTTGCTAATATTTGCAACTCGAAACAGGGACTACGGATTAAGCGAACACTGGCAAAGGATGAGGTGACGATGCGCGTGGGAAATGGTTCCAAAGTCGATGTGATCGCAGTTGGCACGCTACCTCTACATCTACCTTCGGAATTAGTATTAGACCTAAATAATTGTTATTTGGTGCCAGCGTTGAGCATGAACATTATATCTGGATCTTGTTTGATGCAAGACGGTTATTCATTTAAATCAGAGAATAATGGTTGTTCTATTTATATGAGTAATATCTTTTATGGTCATGCACCCTTGAAGAGTGGTCTATTTTTGATGAATCTTGATAGTAGTGATACACATATTCATAATGTTGAAACCAAAAGATGCAGAGTTGATAATGATAGTGCAACTTATTTGTGGCACTGCCATTTAGGTCATATCGGTGTAAAGCGCATGAAAAAACTCCATACTGATGGACTTTTGGAATCACTTGATTATGAATCACTTGGTACTTGCGAACCGTGCCTCATGGGCAAGATGACTAAAACGCCGTTCTCCGGTAATATGGAGAGAGCAACAGATTTGTTGGAAATCATACATACAGATGTATGTGGTCCGATGAATGTTGAGGCTCATGGCGGATATCGTTATTTTCTCACTTTCACAGATGATTTAAGCAGATATGGGTATATCTACTTAATGAAGCATAAGTCTGAAACATTTGAAAAGTTCAAAGAATTTCAGAGTGAAGTTGAAAATCATCGTAACAAGAAAATAAAGTTTCTACGATCTGATCGTGGAGGAGAATATTTGAGTTACCAGTTTGGTCTACATTTGAAACAATGCGGAATAGTTTCGCAACTCACGCCACCCGGAACACCACAGCGTAATGGTGTGTCCGAACGTCGTAATCGTATTTTACTAGATATGGTGCGATCTATGATGTCTCTTACTGATTTACCGCTATCGTTTTGGGGTTATGCTTTAGAGATGGCTGCATTCACGTTAAATAGGGCACCATCAAAATCCATTGAGACGATGCCTTATGAACTGTGGTTTGGCAAGAAACCAAAGTTGTCGTTTCTGAAAGTTTGGGGCTGCGATGCTTATGTGAGAAAACTTCAACCTGATAAGCTCGAACCCAAATCGGAGAAATGTGTCTTCATAGGATACCCAAAGGAGACTGTTGGGTACACCTTCTATCACATATCCGAAGGCAAGACATTCGTTGCTAAGAATGGATCCTTTCTAGAGAAGGAGTTTCTCTCGAAAGAAGTGAGTGGGAGGAAAGTAGAACTTGATGAGGTAACTGTACCTGCTCCTTTATTGAAAAGTAGTACATCACAGAAACCGGTTTCTGTGACACCTATACCAATTAGTGAGGAAGCTAATGATAATGATCATGAAACTTCAGATCAAGTTTCTACCAAACCTCGTAGATCAACCAGAGTAAGATCCGCACCAGAGTGGTATGGTAATCCTGTTCTGGAAGTCATGCTACTGGATCATGATGAACCTACGAACTATGAAGAAGCGATGGTGAGCCCAGATTCTGCAAAATGGCTAGAAGCCATGAAATCTGAGATGGGATCCATGTATGAGAACAAAGTGTGGACTTTGGTTGACTTGCCCGTTGATCGGCAAGCAATTGAGAATAAATGGATCTTCAAGAAGAAGACTGACGCTGACGGTAATGTAACTGTCTACAAAGCTCGACTTGTTGCAAAAGGTTTTCGACAAGTTCAAGGGATTGACTACGATGAGACCTTCTCACCCGTAGCGATGCTTAAGTCTGTCCGAATCATGTTAGCAATTGCCGCATTTTATGATTATGAACTTTGGCAGATGGATGTCAAAACTGCCTTCCTGAATGGATTTCTGGAAGAAGAGTTGTATATGATGCAACCAGAAGGTTTTGTCGATCCAAAGGGAGCTAACAAAGTGTGCAAGCTCCAGCAATCCATTTATGGACTGGTGCAAGCCTCTCGGAGTTGGAATAAACGCTTTGATAGTGTGATCAAAGCATTTGGTTTTGTACAGGCTTTTGGAGAAGCCTGTATTTACAAGAAAGTGAGTGGGAGCTCGGTAGCATTTCTGATATTATATGTAGATGACATATTACTGATTGGAAATGATATAGAATTTCTGGATAGCAGGGATACTTGAATAAGAGTTTTTCAATGAAAGACCTCGGTGAAGCTGCTTACATATTGGGCATGAAGATCTATAGAGATAGATCAAGATGCTTAATTGGACTTTCACAAAGCACATACCTTGACAAAGTTTTGAAGAAGTTCAAAATGGATCAAGCAAAGAAAGGGTTCTTGCCTGTGTTACAAGTGAAGGAAATATGCCCTAGAGGCAATAATAAAAGTTATTATTTATTTCCTTATATCATGATAAATGTTTATTATTCATGCTAGAATTGTATTAACCGGAAACATAATACATGTGTGAATACATAGACAAACTTAGTGTCACTAGTATGCCTCTACTTGACTAGCTCGTTAATCAAAGATGGTTATGTTTCCTAACCATGAACGAAGTGTTGTTATTTGATTAACGAGGTCACATCATTAGTTGAATGATCTGATTGACATGACCCATTCCATTAGCTTAGCACCCGATCGTTTAGTATGTTGCTATTGCTTTCTTCATGACTTATACATGTTCCTATGACTATGAGATTATGCAACTCCCGTTTGCCGAGGAACACTTTGTGTGCTACCAAACGTCACAACGTAACTGGGTGATTATAAAGGAGCTCTACAGGTGTCTCCAAAGGTACATGTTGGGTTGGCGTATTTCGAGATTAGGATTTGTCACTCCGATTGTCGGAGAGGTATCTCTGGGCCCTCTCGGTAATGCACATCACATAAGCCTTGCAAGCATTGCAACTAATGAGTTATTTGTGAGATGATGTATTACGGAACGAGTAAAGAGACTTGCCGGTAACGAGATTGAACTAGGTATTGGATACCGACGATCGAATCTCGGGCAAGTAACATACCGATGACAAAGGGAACAACGTATGTTGTTATGCGGTCTGACCGATAAAGATCTTCGTAGAATATGTAGGAGCCAATATGGGCATCCAGGTCCCGCTATTGGTTATTGACCGGAGACGTGTCTCAGTCATGTCTACATTGTTCTCGAACCGTAGGGTCCGCACGCTTAACGTTACGATGACAGTTATTATGAGTTTATGCATTTTGATGTACCGAAGATTGTTCGGAGTCCCGGATGTGATCATGGACATGACGAGGAGTCTCGAAATGGAAGCCTATGTTTGGATATCGGAAGTGTTCCGGGTGAAATCGGGATTTTACCGGAGTACCGGGAGGTTACTGGAACCCCCCCCCCCCGGGAGTTATATGGGCCTTAGTGGACTTTAGTGGAAAGGAGAAAGGGGCAGCCCAAGGTGGGCCGCGCGCCTCCCCCTCCCCTAGTCCTATTAGGACAAGGAGAGGTGGCCGGCCCCCTCTCTCTCTTTCCCCCCTCGAGGAATCCTATTCCAACTAGGATTGGGGGGGGGGGAATCCTACTCCCAGAGGGAGTAGGACTCCCTTGGCGCGCCCTCCTTGGCCGGCCGCCCCCTCCACCTTGGCTCCTTTATATACAGAGGCAGGGGGCACCCTAGAGCACACAAGTTGATCCTTGAGATCGTTCCTTAGCCGTGTGCAGTGCCCCCTGCCACCATATTCCACCTCGATCATGTTGTAGCGGTGCTTAGGCGAAGCCCTGCGACGGTAGTACATCAAGATCGTCACCACGCCGTCGTGCTGATGAAACTCCTCCCCGACGCTTTGCTGGATCGGAGCCCGGGGATCGTCATCGAGCTGTACGTGTGCTAAGAACTCGGAGGTGCCGGAGTAACAGTGCTTGGATCGGTCGGATCGGGAAGACGTACGACTACTTCCTCTACGTTGCGTCAACGCTTCCGCAGTCGGTCTGCGTGGGTACGTAGACAACACTCTCCCCTCTTGTTGCTATGCATCACCATGATCTTGCGTGTGCGTAGGAAATTTTTTGAAATTACTGCGTTCCCCAACAGTGGCATCCGAGCCTGGGTTTTATGGTTTGATGTTATATGCACGAGTAGAACACAAGTGAGTTGTGGGCGATATAAGTCATACTGCCTACCAGCATGTCATACTTTGGTTCAGCGGTATTGTTGGACGAGACGACCCGGACCAACATTATGCGTACGCTTACGCGAGACCGGTTCCCTCGACGTGCTTTGCACATAGGTGGCTTGCGGGCGACTGTCTCTCCAACTTTAGTTGAACCGAGTATGGCTACGCCCGGTCCTTGCAAAGGTTAAAACGGAGTCAAATTGACAAACTATCGTTGTGGTTTTGATGCGTAGGTGAGATTGGTTCTTGCTTAAGCCCGTAGCAGCCACGTAAAACTTGCAACAACAAAGTAGAGGACGTCTAACTTGTTTTTGCAGGGCATGTTGTGATGTGATATGGTCAAGGCATGATGATGAATTTTATTGTATGAGATGATCATGTTTTGTAACCGAGTTATCGGCAACTGGCAGGAGCCATATGGTTGTCGCTTTATTGTATGCAATGCAATCGTGATGTAATGCTTTACTTTATCACTAAGCGGTAGCGATAGTCGTGGAAGCATAAGATTGGCGAGACGACAACGATGCTACGATGGAGATCAAGGTGTCGCTCCGGTGACGATGGTGATCATGACGGTGCTTCGGAGATGGAGATCACAAGCACAAGATGATGATGGCCATATCATATCACTTATATTGATTGCATGTGATGTTTATCTTTTTATGCATCTTATCTTGCTTTGATTGATGGTAGCATTATAAGATAATCTCTCACTAAATTATCAAGAAGTGTTCTCCCTGAGTATGCACCGTTGCCAAAGTTCGTCGTGCCCAGACACCACGTGATGATCGGGTGTGATAAGCTCTACGTCCATCTACAACGGGTGCAAGCCAGTTTTTGCACACGCAGAATACTCAGGTTAAACTTGACGAGCCTAGCATATGCAGATATGGCCTCGGAACACGGAGACCGAAAGGTAGCGTGAATCATATAGTAGATATGATCAACATAGTGATGTTCACCATTGAAAACTACTCCATTCTCACGTGATGATCGGTTATGGTTTAGTTGATTTGGATCACGTGATCACTTAGAGGATTAGAGGGATGTCTATCTAAGTGGGAGTTCTTAAGTAATATGATTAATTGAACTTAAATTTATCATGAACTTAGTCCTGGTAGTATTTTGCAAATCATGTTGTGGATCAATAGCTCGCGTTGTTGCTTCCCTATGTTTATTTTGATATGTTCCTAGAGAAAATTGTGTTGAAAGATGTTAGTAGCAAAGATGCGGATTGGATCCGTGATCTGAGATTTATCCTCATTGCTGCACAGAAGAATTATGTCCTTGATGCACCGCTAGGTGATGGACCTATTGCAGGAGCAGATGCAGACGTTATGAACGTTTGGCTAGCTCAATATGATGACTACTTGATAGTTTAGTGCACCATGCTTAATGGTTTAGAATTGGGACTTCAAAGACGTTTTGAACGTCATGGAGCATATGAGATGTTCCAGGAGTTGAAGTTAATATTTCAAGCAAATACCCGAGTTGAGAGATATGAAGTCTCCAACAAGTTCTATAGCCAAAAGATGGAGGAGAATCGCTCAACTAGTGAGCATGTGCTCAGATTGTCTGAGTACTACAATCGCTTGAATCAAGTGGGAGTTAATCTTCCAGATAAGATAGTGATTGACAGAATTCTCTAGTCACCATCACCAAGTTAGTAGAACTTCGTGGTGAACTATAGTATGCAAGGGATGACGAAAACGAATCCCGAGCTTTTCATGATGATGAAATCGATGAAGGTAGAAATCAAGAAAGAGCATCAAGTGTTGATGGTTGACAAGATCACTAGTTTCAAGAAAATGGCAAAAGGAAGAAGGGGAACTTCAAGAAGAACGGCAAGCAAGTTGCTGCTCAAGTGAAGAAACCCAAGTCTGATCCTAAGCCTGAGACTAAGTGCTTCTACTGCAAAAGGGACTGGTCACTGGAAGCGGAACTACCCCAAGTGATTGGCAGATAAGAAGGATGGCAAAGTGAACATAAGTATATTTGATATACATGTTATTGATGTGTACTTTACTAGTGTTTATAGCAACCCCTCAGTATTTGATACTAGTTCAGTTGCTAAGATTAGTAACTCGAAACGGGAGTTGCAGAATAAACAGAGACTAGTTAAGGGTGAAGTGACGATGTGTGTTGGAAGTGGTTCCAAGATTGATATGATCATCATCGCACACTCCCTATAAATTCGGGATTAGTGTTGAACCTAAATAAGTGTTATTTGGTGTTTACGTTGAGCATGAATATGATTTGATCATATTTATTGTAATACAGTTATTCATTTAAGTAAGAGAATAAATTGTTGTTCTGTTTACATGAATAAAACCTTATATGGTTACACACCCAATGAAAATAGTTCGTTGGATCTCGATCGTAGTGATACACATAATCATAATATTGAAACCAAAAGATGCAAAGTTAATAATGATAGTGCAACTTATTTGTAGCACTGCCATTTAGGTCATATTGGTGTAAAGCGCATGAAGAAACTCCATGCTGATGGGCTTTTGGAATCACTTGATTATGCATCAGTTGATGCTTGCGAACCATGCCTCATGGGCAAGATGACTAAGACTCTGTTCTTCGGAACAATGGAGCGAGCAACAGATTTGTTGGAAATCATACATACTGATGTATGTGGTCTGATGAATATTGAGGCTTGCGATAGGTATCATTATTTTCTGATCTTCACAGATGATTTGAGCAGATATGAGTATATCTACTTGATGAAACAAAGGTCTGAAACATTTGAAAAGTTCAAAGAATTTCAGAGTGAAGTGGGGAATCATCTTAACAAAAATGAAAGTTTCTACGATATGATCGCAGAAGTAAAATATTTGAGTTACGAGTTTGGTCTTCAGTTAAAACAATGTGAAATAGTTTCACTACTCACGCCACCTGGAACACCACAGCATAATGGTGTGTCCGAACATCATAACCGTACTTTATTAGATATGGTGCGATCTACGATGTCTCTTACCGATCTACCACTATCGTTTTGGGGTTATGCATTAAAGACGGTTGCATTCACGTTTAAAAGGGCACCATCTAAGTCCGTTGAGACGACACAATCTGAACTGTGGTTTGGCAAGAAACCAAAGTTGTCGTTTCTTAAAGTTTGGGATTGTGATGCTTATATGAAAAGTTTCATCCTGATAAGCTCAAACCCAAATCGGAGAAATATGTCTTCATAGGATACCCAAAGGAGACTATTGGGTACACCTTCTATCACAGATCCAAAGGCAAGACATTCGTTGCTAAGAATGGATCCTTTCTAGAAAAGGAGGTTCTCTCGAAAGAAGTGAGTGGGAGGAAAGTAGAACTTGACGAGGTAACTGTACCTACTCCCTTATTGGAAAGTAGTACATCACAAAAACCTGTTTCTGTGACACCTACACCAATTAGTGAGGAAGCTAATGATGATGATCATGTAACTTCAGATCAAGTTACTACCAAATCTCGTAGGTAAACCAGAGTGAGATCAGCACCAGAGTGGTACGGTAATCCTGTTCTGGAAGTCATGTTACCAGACCATGACGAACTTGCGAACTATGAGGAAGCGATGATGAGCCCAGATTCCGCGAAATGGTTTGAGGCCATGAAATCTGAGATGGGATCCATGTATGAGAACAAAGTATAGACTTTGGTTGACTTGCCCGATGATCGGCAAGCCATAAAAAATAAATGGATCTTCAAGAGGAAGACAGACGCAGATAGTAGTGTTACTATCTACAAAGCTAGAATTGTCGCAAAAGGTTTTCGACAAGTTCAAGGTGTTGACTACGATGAGATTTTCTCACTCGTATCTATGCTTAAGTCTGTCCGAATCATGTTAGCAATTGCCGCATTTTATGAAATCTGGCAAATGGATAAACAAAACTGCATTCCTTAATGGATTTACTAAAGAAGAGTTGTATACGATGCAACTAGAAGGTTTTGTCGATCCTAAAGGTGTTAACAAAATATACAAGCTCCAGCGATCCATCTATGGACTGGTGCAAGCATCTCGGAGTTGGAATATACGCTTTGATAAGTTGATCAAAGCATATAAGTTTTATACAGACTTGCGGTGAAGCCTGTATTTACAAGAAAGTGAGTGAGAGCACTACATCATTTCTGATAAGTATATGTGTATGACATATTGTTGATCAGAAATAATGTAGAATTATTCTGCAAAGCATAAAGGAGTGTTTGAAAGGAGTTTTTCAAAGAAAGACCTCGGTAAAGTTGCTTACATATTGAGTATCAAGATCTATAGAGATAGATCAAGACGCTTGATAAGTTTTTCAATGAGTACATACCTTGACAAGATTTTGAAGTAGTTCAAAAATGGAACAGTCAAAGAAAAAGTTTCTTGCCTGTGTTACAAGGTGTGAAGTTGAGTAAGACTCAAAGCCCGACCACGGAAGAAGATAGAAAGAGAATGAAAGTCATTCCCTATGCCTCAGCCATAGGTTCTATAAAGTATGCCATGCTGTGTACCAGATCTATTGTATACCCTACACTGTGTTAAGCAAGGGAGTACAATAGTGATCTAAGAGTAGATCACTGGACAACAGTCAAAATTATCCTTAGTGGAATAAGGAAATATTTCTCAATTATGGAGGTGACAAAAAGGTTCGTCGTAAAAAGTTACGTCGATGCAAGTTTTGACACAGATCTGGATGACTCTAAGTCTCGATCTAGATACATATTGAAAGTGGGAGCAATAAAGCTAGAGTAGCTCCGTGCAGAGCATTGTTGACATAGAAATTCGCAAAATACTTACGGATCTGAATGTGACAGACCCGTTGACTAAAATTATCTCACAAGCAAAACATGATCACACCTTAGTACTCTTTGGGTGTTAATCACATAGCGATGTGAACTAGATTATTGACTCTAGTAAACCCTTTGGGTGTTTATCACATATCGATGTGAACTATGGGTGTTAATCACATGGTGATGTGAACTATTGCTGTTAAATTACATGGCGATGTGAACTAGATTATTGACTCTAGTGCAAGTGGGAGACTGAAGGAAATATGCCCTAGAGGCAATAATAAAAGTTATTATTTATTTCCTTATATCATGATAAATTTTTATTATTCATGCTAGAATTGTATTAACCGGAAACATAATACATGTGTGAATACATAGACAAACTTAGTGTCACTAGTATGCCTCTACTTGACTAGCTCATTAATCAAAGATGGTTATGTTTCCTAACCATGAACAAAGTGTTGTTATTTGATTAACAAGGTCACATCATTAGTTGAATGATATGATTGACATGACCCATTCCATTAGCTTAGCACCCGATCGTTTAGTATGTTGCTATTGCTTTCTTCATGACTTATACATGTTCCTATGACTATGAGATTATGCAACTCCTGTTTGCCAGAGGAACACTTTGTGTGCTACCAAACGTCACAACGTAACTGGGTGATTATAAAGGAGCTCTACAGGTGTCTCCAAAGGTACATGTTGGGTTGGCGTATTTCAAGATTAGGATTTGTCACTCTGATTGTCGGAGAGGTATCTCTGGGCCCTCTCGGTAATGCACATCACCTAAGCCTTGCAAGCATTGCAACTAATGAGTTAGTTGTGAGATGATGTATTATGGAACGAGTAAAGAGACTTGCCGGTAACGAGATTGAACTAGGTATTGGATACCGACGATCGAATCTCGGGCAAGTGACATACCGATGACAAAGGGAACAACGTATGTTGTTATGCGGTCTGACCGATAAAGATCTTCGTAGAATATGTAGGAGCCAATATGGGCATCCAGGTCCCGCTATTGGTTATTGACCAGAGACGTGTCTCGGTCATGTCTACATTGTTCTCGAACCGTAGGGTCCGCACGCTTAATGTTACGATGATAGTTATTATGAGTTTATGCATTTTGATGTACCGAAGATTGTTCGGAGTCCCGGATGTGATCATGGACTTGACGAGGAGTCTCGAAATGGTCGAGACATAAAGATTGATATATTGGAAGCCTATGTTTGGATATCGGAAGTGTTCTGGGTGAAATCGGGATTTTACCGGAGTACCGGGAGGTTACCGGAACCCCCCCGGGAGTTATATGGGCCTTAGTGGGCTTTAGTGGAAAGGAGAAAGGGGCTGCCCAAGGTGGGCCGCGCGCCTCCCCCCTCCCCTAGTCCTATTAGGACAAGGAGAGGTGGCCGGCCCCCTCTCTCTCTTTCCCCCCTCGAGGAATCCTATTCCAACTAGGATTGGGGGGGGGGGTAATCCTACTCCTAGAGGGAGTAGGACTCCCTTGGCGCGCCCTCCTTGGCCGGCCGCCCCCTCCCCCTTGGCTCCTTTATATACGAGGCAGGGAGCACCCTAGAACACACAAGTTGATCCTTGAGATCGTTCCTTAGCCGTGTGCGGTGCCCCCTGCCACCATATTCCACCTCGATCATATTGTAGCGGTGCTTAGGCGAAGCCCTGCGACGGTAGTACATCAAGATCGTCACCACGCCATCGTGCTGACGAAACTCCTCCCCGACGCTTTGCTGGATCGGAGCCCGGGGATCGTCATCGAGCTGTACATGTGCTAAGAACTCGGAGGTGCCGGAGTAACAGTGCTTGGATCGGTCGGATCGGGAAGACGTACGACTACTTCCTCTACGTTGCGTCAACGCTTCCGTAGTCGGTCTGCGTGGGTACGTAGACAACACTCTCCCCTCTCGTTGCTATGCATCACCATGATCTTGCGTGTGCGTAGGAAATTTTTTGAAATTACTGCGTTCCCCAACAACAAGGTGTGAAGTTGAGTAAGACTCAATGTCCGACCACCGCAGAAGATAGAGAGAAAATGAAAGATGTTCCCTATGCTTCAGCCATAGGCTCTATCATGTATGCAATGCTGTGTACCAGACATGATGTGTGCCTTGCTATAAGCCTAGCAGGGAGGTACCAAAGTAATCTAGGAGTGGATCACTGGACAGCGGTCAAGAACATCCTAAAGTACCTGAAAAGGACTAAGGATATGTTTCTCGTATATGTATATGGAAGTGACAAAGAGCTCATCGTAAATGGTTACGTTGATGCAAGCTTTGACACTGATCCAGACGATTCTAAATCGCAAACCATACGTGTTATTGAATGGTGGAGCTGTCAGTTGGTGCAGTTCTAAACAAAGCGTCGTGGCGGGATCTACATGTGAAGCGGAGTACATAGCTGCTTCGAGAAGCAGCAAATGAAGGAGTCTGGATGAAGGAGTTCATATCCGATCTAGGTGTCATACCTAGTGCATCGGGTCCAATGAAAATCTTTTGTGACAATACTGGTGCAATTGCCTTGGCGAAGGAATCCAGATTTCACAAGAGAACCAAGCACATCAAGAGACGCTTCAATTCCATCGATTTAGTCCAGGTGGGAGACATAGAAATTTGCAAGATACATACGGATCTGAATGTTGCAGACCCGCTGACTAAGCCTCTTCCACGAGCAAAACATGATCAGCACCAAGGCTCCAGGCTCCATGGGTGTTAGAATCATTACTGTGTAATCTAGATTATTGACTCTAGTGCAAGTGGGAGACTGAAGGAAATATGCCCTAGAGGCAATAATAAAGTTATTATTTATTTCCTTATATCATGATAAATGTTTATTATTCTTGCTAGAATTGTATTAACCGGAAACATAATACATGTGTGAATACATAGACAAACAGAGAGTCACTAGTATGCCTCTACTTGACTAGCTCGTTGATCAAAGATGGTTATGTTTCCTAGCCATAGACATGAGTTGTCATTTGATTAACGGGATCACATCATTAGGAGAATGATTTGATTGACTTGACCCATTCCGTTAGCTTAGCACTTGATCGTTTAGTTTGTTGCTATTACTTTCTTCATAACTTATACATGTTCCTATGACTATGAGATTATGCAACTCCCGTTTACCGGAGGAACACTTTGTGTGCTACCAAATGTCACAATATAACTGGGTGATTATAAAGGTGCTATACAGGTGTCTCCGAAGGTACTTGTTGGGTTGGCGTATTTTGAGATTAGGATTTGTCACTCCGATTGTCGGAGAGGTATCTCTGGGCCCTCTCGGTAATGCACATCACTCAAGCCTTGCAAGCATTGCAACTAATAAGTTAGTTGCGGGATGATGTATTACGGAACGAGTAAAGAGACTTGCCGGTAACGAGATTGAACTAGGTATTGAGATACCGATGATCGAATCTCGAGCAAGTAACATACCGATGACAAAGGGAACAACGTATGTTGTTATGCGGTCTGACCGATAAATATCTTCGTAGAATATGTAGGAGCCAATATGAGCATCCAGGTTCCGCTATTGGTTATTGACCGGAGACATGTCTCGGTCATGTCTACATAGTTCTCGAACCCGTAGGGTCCGCTTGCTTAAAGTTTGGTGACGATCGTAATTAGGGTTTTTGTCTTTTGATGTACCGAAGGTTGTTCGGAGTCCCGGATGTGATCACAGACATGAGGAGGAGTCTTGAAATGGTCGAGACATAAAGATTGATATATTGGAAGCCTATATTTGGATATTGGAATCGTTCCGGGTGAAATCGGGATTTTACCGGAGTACCGGGGGGTTACCGGAACCCCCCGGGGGGTTAATGGGCCTACATGGGCCCTAAGGAAGAAGAGGAGGGCCGGCCAGGGCAGGCCGCACGCCCCCTCCCCCCTAGTCCGAATAGGACAAGGAAGGGGGGCGGCGCCCCCCTTTCCTCTTTCCCCCTTCCCCTTTCCTTCTCCAACAAGGCAAGAGGGGGGAGTCCTACTCCCGGTGGGAGTAGGACTCCTCTAGGCGCACCCCTAGGGGCCGGCCGCACCTCCCCCTCCCTCCTTTATATACGGGGGCAAGGGGGCACCCCATGACACACAAGTTGATCTTCGTGATCGTTCCTTAGCCGTGTGCGGTGCCCCCTTCCACCATATTCCACCTCGGTCATATCGTAGCGGTGCTTAGGCAAAGCCCGACGTCGGTAGAACATCATCACTGTCATCACGCCGTCGTGCTGACGAAACTCTCCCTCAACACTCGGCTGGATCGGAGCTCGAGGGACGTCACCGAGTTGAACGTGTGCAGAACCCGGAGGTGCCGTACGTTCGGTACTTGGATCGGTCGGATCGGGAAGACGTACGACTACTTCCTCTACGTTGTGTCAACGCTTCCGTTGCCGGTCTACGAGGGTACGTAGACAACACTCTCCCCTCTCGTTGCTATGCATCACCATGATCTTGCGTGTGCGTAGGAATTGTTTTGAAATTAATACGTTCCCCAACAATGCTATGTACAAGACCAGATGTTTCCTATGCGCTAAGTGTTAGTAGCCGGTACCAAAGTGATCCAGGGTTGGAACACCGGGCCGCAGTCTAGTGTATTCTTAAGTACCTTAGAAGGACCAAGGATTTACTCCTTGTGTACGGAGGTGATGAAGAGCTCATTGTAAGTGGTTACACTGATGCAGGCTTCATGACTAACCCAGATGACTTCAAATCTCAATCAGGCTATGTTTTCATATTGAACGGCGGCGCAATTGATTGGAAAAGTTCCAAACAAAAGACTGTGGCGGATTCTACGATGGAGGCGGAGTATGTTGCCGCTTCAGAAACCTCCAAGGAGGCGGTATGTATCAAGCAATTTCTTGAAGACCTTGGTGCGGTTCCAAGTGCTCTGGACCCGATGGAGATCTATTGTGATAATAGTGGCGCCATGGCTCAGGCAAGGGAGCCAAGTTTGCACCATAAGACAAGACATATTCAACGCAAATATAAACTCATTCGACATCATGTCGAAGAGGGTTTAGTGAAAGTACGCAAGGTTCACACGGAACTGAATGTGTCAGACCCGATGACGAAGCCTCTACCACGAGCAAAGCATGAGCAACACCGAATAGCCATTGGTGTTAGGGAAGCCATGTAACTAGATTATGACTCTAGTGCAAGTGGGAGTCTGTAGGAGATATGCCCTAGAGGCGGTAATAACAGTTATTTTGTATCTCCTGGTTTGTAATGAAGGTTTATGTTCCATGCTATAACTACAATGATTCTCGAGTCTGCAAATAAAAGAGGCTTGGAGGGAAACTCATGTGCACGTGTGGGATAATAAACGGTAAAATGTATTCCTAGTCAAGCCTCTATGACTGGCTCAAGTATTGCATGATGATCCTGTTTTCCTGATCATGGGCATGACTATGCCGGCAATTTTGAGGGCACAATTGTTAGTAGAACGCATCTGTTGAATCAACCCAATATGATGTTATGCTATGAGATACTTTCGTCACAAGTTAATGGTTAATAACACAGGGAAGTTAATGTTTGCATAATTCCTTAGACCATCAGAGTATCGAGTTTCTTCGTACTTGCTTCGTGAACTTTGGGGTTTGTTAAACGTCATCTGTAACTGGGTGGCTATTATGGCGGCTTATGGGTTCACGGAAAAGTATGGCAAGTAACGAGATAGCTCAATATTGGGATTTGCTCCTCCGATGATGGAGAGATATACTTGGGCCCTCTCGGTGTAACGGTATCCATCATCGTCTGGCCACACACCTTGTGATTGGATCACTGGGATGCCAAAATACGGAAACGAGGAAAGAGAACAAAATCGGTAACGAGGTAACTTGCATGGTGGACAAAGTGTTGGCCCACGGGAATGCAATAAATCTCACCTCGGGTATTTGTGAAATATCGCGAAGCAACAGGAATAGCTCACAGCAACTGGAGGTTCGCTCGAATATTTCATTCGTGTGGGTATAGGGGTCAATATGGGTGTCAACGGCTCCGATGTTGATCATTGATTGGAAGGGGTTCCAGGTCATGTCTATACTTCACCGGACCTATAGGGTCACGCGCTTAAGGGTCATCTATCTGCTGAATACTAGACAGGGAGTTTGAGAGAAAGTCACCGGAAAAGTTTCGGAGACAACGGAAGAGTTCCGGAGAGACAACTCAAGTGGATTATCCAGCTCAAGTGGATTATTCTTGCTGCCTCTGCCTCAGGAAACATACGTGGACAGCAACGGCCAGTCCGGCTTTGTATCCATCTTGGATTCGACGACTTGGATAGATGCCTCGGCCTCTGTCCCAGATACAAGTAGCGGCTTTTGGGTCGAATCTGCAATGAAAACTTCCATTATCCTGGCGACTTACGGCGGCGTACCGACGCATAACCCGAACTCTCGCCTCAACCTTGCTCGCGCTACTCAAACCAGCTTTCTTTATGCGGAAATTTGCAAACTTCTCGAACCCTAAAAAAGATCCCTCCAAGAACTCAACACCACCGTGCGCAGGCCCCACGGTGGGCGCCAACTGTCGTGGAATTGTCACGGCAGATGTCCTACTGTGAGGACTTAGTCGTGAGGCCAACGCATCTATGTGGTAGCTTGAAGGGGTTGGTCGGAATCAAGAGACGAGAGGCAGATCACACACAAGACATGGATTTAGACAGCTTCGGGCCCCGGGAAACATCATCCGGAATAGCCCTACATGTTGTTTGTGGCAAGATCTCATTATGCTCATGAGAGAGTCGTCGGTAAACCGGCTCTTTCTGTGTCTAGCCCTAGAGATTGTTTCTTCTTACTTGTCCCTCTTTGGGGAGCCCTGCCCCTCCTTATATATGTTGAAGGGGCGGGTTACATGACTAGTCCTAGTAGGATTAGGATTAGTCTATTACAAGTAGAATCCTAGTCTGCCCCTTAAGGGAAAACTCCTTATGCCTTTCCTCGTAAACCGGCCCACCATAACATGAGCCGGCCTTCTGGGCCTTGGGCCTAGTCTTCTATCTGACCCGCTGTTAGGGCCATCCGTGAGTCGCCAGGCTCGTGAGTCGCCACTCCGGCGGGTTATCAATGAAAACGCCAAGCCCGGCCAGGTCATACTTCCGGCCGGGTCATACCGCGGGGTATATCCCCGACAGAAAGCGTTTCGGTAAAACCAAAAAGTTGTTTCGGAATATATTATTAGGTCAAAATGGTTTCGGCACTCGCCTGGAAATTCTTAGAGGGCCCCAGAATTGGTCTGGGAACTTTTGGGAATTTTCGGAGAGAAAAAACGAAAATGTTCCGGAGCTGCCGTAACCGCCATTGTTGCTTTTCGCTGATAAAAATCACCACGCCGGAAATGTTTCGGATCATGCCCAGAATAATTTTAGAGGGTGCCAGAAATGTTCTGGGACCTTCCGGAATTTTTCAGAAAAAATGTTTCACGGAAAACATCTTGTCTCAGCACGAGGGGACAAGATCCCACGAATCGGGGGTTACATGTTTAGTGGATTTTTGTCTAGGGAGCACCCATGTATCTAGGAGACATGTTGGTGGCTTGTTGCCCCCCCCCCATGGGAGGGGGCAAGGTTGTGGCTGGCCAAGGGGGTGCCTCCATGGTGTCCCCTTGGTGCCCAACATGAGTTACCATTTCACCCTTCATGTGGAACATATAGCATGGGTGTTTTGGTATTTCCTCCACCACCCCACCCCTTGCCTTGGACTATAAAAGGAGGAGAAGGGGCTGCCATTCTCCTCATCCCTTGCTCTCATACACATGACATGCATTATCTGGCTTCTTCTCTCCCTCCTACGAAAAGAGTTTCGTAGAGCCGTAAAGCTGTCTGGGTTCTGGCAGGGACTAGTTCTGGACGGCGAAGCCCTGCCGGATAGCTGACACCGTATGTGTGCAACCCCATGGAGAGGTCGTAGTTTCGGTCTTTTGCCCGAGGGGCTGTTAGAGTGTCCTCCCGAAAGGCTGTCCGAGTCTCTGTTCGAGTTTCGAGGGTCCTCCCGAAGGGCTGTCCGCGACATCGTCCGGGGGACTGTCTGACCACCTCCCGAAGGGCTGTCCGGCGAGGGAGTACATCCTCGCGGCTGGGAGGTTGTAAATCATAGCTGCGGGTATCTGCACCAACGATCTCCACCGACTCTTCTTCTGTTGCGCTTCGAGTCGGTACGGAACAGATCAAACCTTGTATGCAGTCTCCATAGTGGTCCTGGGCGTGCTCGCTATATCGAAAAATTTTGTTTTCTCTCGCGTTCCCCTACAGTCTCAAGGGAAGCTGTTGGCAAATCCAAGGCTTTAATTAGAAAAAGAGAGTAGACCCTATGATCAGTCGTTGAATCTGCACTATGTAAGCAACATGTATGATCTAACAAACAGAACAATGACAACAACAGATCAGAGGCAAGCTTGGGACAAAGTGGGAGAACCTTGAGCAGATGGGCATAGTTGGTGTGCTCCTACCTGATCTCCATGAGTCATCGAGCAGATGGGTAAAGTTGGTGTGCTCCTACCTGATCTCCATGAGTCATCCCAGAATTGTAGGTGAGAAGACAAAGGATCCAATCCGTGGAGAGCACAAAACTATGAGAGGACACGGTAGAGAAAAAGTTGAATCCGACTCCAATTAAAAAGTCACGGTTGATCCAACTGTAGACCTGCAACAAAACAAATCAGAATAAGTAGTTTGAGAAAATAGGAAACTGGTATAGGCGAGGAAAACTATTTTGATGCAAAAAGCTCCTTGAGTACACGGAGTCCATATGCCTTCTGTTAGAGAGGGACGACCCTTTTGTTTTCCATTGGGGGGAGAGAGATAATCGACAGAAGGAGATCGTGGATTATGGGCATAGTTGGTGTGCTTTTACCAGATCTCCATGAGACACCCAAAAACTGTACATGAGAAGATTCAAGATCCAATCCGTGGAGAGCACAAAAATTGAGAAGACACGATAGATAAAAACTTGAGACAAAATCCAACGGAAGACCCACATTCGAACCTGCAAGAAAAGAAATTCCATGTGAAAATACTAATCTGGTACAGATGACGAAAACTATTTGATGTAGTACGTGTATACTTAATTAGATGAAGAGATCTCTAAAAAATAGAGATAGAGATTTTTTTGTTAGTTTTTTTACGGGTCTTTATATTAGATAATGAGAATTGTTGTCGGGACGATTATTATTATTGGCCCAATTGAGTAAAATCTTGGACTTCAATTTTTTGTGTCAATAATTATGTGTGTAGATTTGAACCGTAATAATTCGGTCCCACCAAATGAACGGCTCCTGATTTCTAATTAACGTGGTAATTTGTAGAGAGTGCCTAATTAGTATAGCTATAGATAGATAGACTATAGATAGATAGATAGATAGATAGATAGACTATAGATATAGATAGATAAAAAGATAGATAGATAGATTATTGAAAGAAACGCAGGAGAAGTGCGCGATTCATTCAGTACACTGTAGCAAATATACGTAGCAGAAAACGGGGTTCTTATCTGGCAAAAAAAATGAATGCTTGATTCCTTACAAACAGCCTAATCTTGATCTAAAAACTTGCAGTCAACACCCTAATGCTTTTCTTTCCTTACAATTTGAACGGAAATTTCGGCAGTATAACATGTCGGAAAGAAACGCATCCGCCCGCCAGGGCACCACACAAGTGAAAAGCAATTCCTGCGCCTGGAAAGGATGGATCAATGCATGAGCCAAAGCCGATTCATTTCTAGCTAGCTAACTAGCTACTAGCGTTCAGCAAATAACCAACAATAGTTTTCCATTTTTCCATCAAAAGGCATCCCAATCTTTATAACTCAAATAGCCAGGCTCATGCATTATTCACTGCGAGAGCCATAGCAGCGCGTCAAATTTGCCTTGCAAACAATTTATTTTCTACTATACAAAGTAATTTAAAACCGCGGCCATGTTTTATAGTTGAATCAATTACAAATTACTGTCTACATACAGATAAAAAAATCAAAACCACTTTGACTGCATCTTTCTTTACCAACAGTTTGAGCATTAGTATTATCTCTAAAGTTTTACAACTACTGGAGTTCAGCTAAGATCAAGACAACTAATTTTCTTTACCAATTCTTTTATCAATTGGTTCGTGGCTGTAAACCGTCAAATGGCCCTCATTACTTCTAAAGTTTGAGCTATTGTACTGTACTGAACTGAATAATTCAACAACCAATCTTTGCAACTCTAAGGTCAAGATGTGGCAACAGGAAAACATCTCGACCAACGCAAGGAACGATGCAGTGAACAAACGGTGATGCATATATCATTTCCACGCTAACCTTTGCTTGCATTGGCTTATGTGAATCTTCCGAAATAAACACACATCAACATCCTTGACAGGAACATGTTCCATCCATATCTCGCCCAGTGTCGGGGTTTTCGCTACTGTCACACGCTTAGTGCCGGCATATCATCTCTGCCATCACAAGGAAAGTTAAATCCAAAAAAGGTGTGCTCCCACAGAGTGCTAGGCAGCCGTCACTTCAAATATGGCCGCAGTGTCGATGACACAGTGTGTGTGAGGGACTCGATCTATAATCTCTCTAAGAATATAAGGTGTATTTGTTTTCCAAAAGTCAAACGAGGTCATGTTTGACCAAGTTTTTAGAAAAATATATCAATATCCACAATACACAATTTATATCATTTGATCCATCATGAAAAGTAGTTTCATATTTTATCTATTTGGTATTTCAGATGTTGTTTGTTTATTCTATTATCTAATTTTTGAGCAAACACAGTGGGGAAAATCCCCACTGTAACTCTATTTTTCATTAATATGGTGAGACAGTTACAAATGACTATATAAGTATGCGATCAAAGAAAAGGCAAATCTACAAATAATCTAGCCAAGACTGCATCCCTTCTTTCAAACTACGTTTTGCCTTTTTGGTAATCATGTCAAAGTGCTCCTTGAAGCTAGAGATACAGAAGGCCATGCTCTTTACTTTGTGATCAAAGATGATGTTGTTTCTGTGTTTGCACAAGCTCCAACAACCTGCAATTAAACATTCTTTGAAGCAATTGACATTGTTTTATCTCTTTCCATCCAAGAGCATCTCCATGAGATCATAATCTGTATTCCATTGGAAACCAATGGCTAGCCAAAAATTCTGACTGAAATCACAGCTGAAAAATAGATGTATCAAATGTTCATTGGGCTCTTAATCACATAGAACACAGCTCCTTGTCTCAATGTAGAAGTTTTTCCTTCTAAGGAGGTCTCTTGTATTAAGTCTGTCCTGAAGTAGTAACCAGGAGAATAATTTCTGTTTGGCCAAAGAGCAAGACTTACATATCCAGTGGAAAGGTTTTGGAGCATCAGTAGGGTTTCCAATATATTCCAAGTATACTCTTTTGTTGGAATATTTAGTTCCACCCCAGTAAAATTGCCAGCAGTCCAATTGGTCCTGGTTGTCTCTGCTATCAATCAATACTCTTAGTTTGTTGCTTTGTTGGACAGCAATGGAAGATTTATTCTATAATCTTGGTCAAACATTCAAGTGGTTGACTCACAGAAAACAATACACCTTATATTCTGGAACGGAGGGAGTATTTCAGTAGCTACAAGATTTGATATAGTGGGATTATACGAATTGGGGAATCAGGGACGAAGAACAGGCGAGGGAGAGGTAGGTAGGAGCCGGGTGTCGTGCTGACGATGTCGTGATCCTCTAGATGCCTTGATCGAGTCGTCACTTGGTCTTAACTCTTAAGTAATCATCGCCACTTGGTTCACCCACTCGGGCCCACTTGTCATAGTGTTGGGTCATCGCTGCCGAACGAGCCTTGGTGCAGGTGGGGTTGCCTTGTCAAGGGTGGTGACGTCCCCCTCTTCTTGAGTGGTTAGCTTGCCTCCAAGCCGCGGTTGCCGGAAAGCGAGTGTGGAGCTCCAACTTGTCTTCCCATGTATCTGTTGCAGCATCAGAGTTGGACCATCAGAAGCGTACTTGCTTGATTATGGAGTCGTGTCGTTTGCGCCAGTGTGTTTGCAGGATCTCTATAGGAACAGTTGGGACGTCGATATTGGTATGTAGATGAGTGAAACGTGCGTACCAGGAAGGATGGTTGGCGCAGTTGCGACACATGGAAAACTGGATGCACTTGTGTGTGGCCGGCAACTGGAGTTCATACGACACGTCATTGACACACCGGATGATATGGTGGGGGCCATAGTAGCGGAAAGCAAGCTTGTGGCAGGCACAGGTTGCAACCGAAGTTTGCACATACAATTGTAGCTTTAGAAAGACCGTATCGTCAACGTGAAATGTGTGGAAGGTGCGTTTCCTACCAGCCTGCGTCTTCATGCATTGTCTGGCACGGTTCAAGTAATGCTAAATTTGTTGCTGCATCACTGAACGTTCCTCAAGCCATGTCTGGAGGGACGGTATTGTGATCATGTTGGTAGATGTGATCCCCCAATGTCGCGGCTATCGATTGAACATAGTCTTGAAAGGAGACATCTCGATGGTAGAATGAGGGGCAGAGTTATACCAAAACTAGGCGAGTGGCAGCCAATGACTCTATTGTTTAGGGCAAGACTAGGCAAAGAGGTGCAGAAAGGTCTCGAGACATTGGTTCACTCGTTCTGACTGACCATCTGTTTGAGGGTGGTGCGCCGGGCTCATGCGCATGTCTGTGCCGACGTATTTGAATAACTCTTGCCAAAAATGACTCATGAAAACAGGGTCACGATTTGAAATCACTGCACCAGGGAATCCATGCAACTTGTACACATGTGTCATGTATAGAAGTGCAACCGTGGCAGCTGTGTATGGGTGAGCGAGCAGTAAGAAGTGGGCAAACTTTGTGAATTTGTCGACGGTCACCTAGATGCAGTTGAATTAGCCTGATTGTGGTAGCCCATCAACAAAATCCATGGTGATG